>NC_092817.1:42796126-43038626 GCF_023375885.2 Dermacentor andersoni
CGTTTTGGGCCGATTTCTGGAGACAAAGAAGAGAGAAAAAGTGAAGGCTTCACTGAGAGTTGGCTCGTGAAGGCAGGCTACGTGACGTCTGCTAGCTAGAATCCTTCGCATATGTCCGTGCATTCTGGTAGATCATTTAATATGGACCACCAAAATTCTTTAAATTGTGTATAAGCATAACATGTCGTGGAACATTTTAGGGCATCCATATATTAGCCCAAAGCAAAAGGGAGAGAAGAGACAATACAGGAAATTTATAAGATATCTAGTTTCGATATCGATAATTAGTTTATAAGATATCTACATTCACTTCACACACTAGATAGCTTTATTTTTTTATTTATTTATTGTTTTCTCGCGGCAACGCAAACAGCGAGAGCGCTGTGACGTATTTCAGTTGTCCTGCTTTGTGTCCCGCGCTCACATTCGTTTATGCTGCTCGAAATGATTTAGTGAGATACGAAAAGTGTGCGAAAATTATGTGGCGCGTTTCTAAACAAATAGGTAAAAAAATAAATGCGATCCCAGTACCTGTGCAATCATTCCGGCGCGAATCTCCACATCTCGAGATCGCGTGATACCGCCTTGCACTACTCGCGCAGAAGCTTTGCGTACATATACTATCCGCAACACTCGGGCCTGCAGACGCCGTAACCTTACCCGTGCGCTGTATGCACTCCTTATAACCACATCACCGTCGCACACACGAGCAAAGCTTAACGTACGCCGTGGCTTAGCGCAGACCTTGTACGACTGGAAGCACTTCCTGCATAGACGACGACGCGTCGTGACCGCGTCAGGCTCACACGCTCAAGGTAAGCGCAATTCAGAATCCTGATGCAAGTTTCTGGCTCTCGTAACGTATCGGCTTGTTGCGCATGTGTTCGTAACTCTTTGCTTGTTATTTCCTAGTAAATATGGATTTACACTGCAGTCTGTAGGCGGATTAAGGCAGTCTGTATAATGGTCAACCAGATGTCCATAGTAGACGTCTTGTAGACGACTCACCTTGCTTAAAGACTTGTCTTCTAGGCAACATAAAGCCTGTG
Organism: Dermacentor andersoni; assembly: GCF_023375885.2. Lineage (NCBI taxonomy): Eukaryota > Metazoa > Arthropoda > Arachnida > Ixodida > Ixodidae > Dermacentor > Dermacentor andersoni. Next base: position 42,797,176 of record NC_092817.1, read on the forward strand.
TACTCTTTCAGCATACAAAAGACATTAACAAGTCTGATTCGCTTGGTTTGGTCTATACATTTAAGTGTGGTTTGTTTGTAGAATACTATAGAAGTAAGTGGACAAAGGATTAAGGCCGCAAAGTTCACAGGATCTCACTGAATAACCAATAAACATGACCAGAAAAATCAAATTAAGCTTCTTGCACAGAATGTCGAAAAAAATGCTTGCGAGTGTTGGCTGGTGCCTTAATTATCCCTTGGTTGGCAAGACCATCAGCAGATTTTTATGTCTGGTATTGCTGTAGTATGCAGCACCGCATTAAGAGTGTAATTCACCGAGCTAAGCAATATCAATTTCTTCATATATTCTATCATGGCACCAGGATTAATGTAGATTTAAGCGAGTACGGTGTCTACTCAGCTGTATTTAATTTGAACCAGGAATACGTCAGCAATGCCATCAGATACGCAACGAAGCTCTTCGACATCATTCGTCATCAAGTGAGAAAGCAAGTGTCGAATGACTCACGGTGTAATTGGTGTAGTTCTTGTAAATAGTAACGCCGGTACGTCTTTTTTGTTGTACCCTTGGTGTAGGACACGCTTTAAAGATCTGCGATGGCAGGAGGGGCTTCTCGCCACGTTTCCGATAATATATATATATATATATATATATATATATATATATATATATATATATATATATATATATATATATATATATATATATATATATATATATATATATATATACATATATATATATATATAGAGAGAGAGAGAGAGAGAGAGAGAGAGAAAGAGAGAGAGAGAGAGAGATTTGCACTTTTCGTGAGTCTCATTGACGCCCTCCTTATTTCACCAAGCACCGAGAACACGCACCCGTTCTCGTCTTACTTGTAAGCCTCGGCGATGCTCCTCTTCGCTTTTTGTAGTGATGCGACGGACGTTTGCTATCAGCACCGACGATGTTAACGCGACGCAACATTATGTTAGCAGATTATGTCTGCTAACCAAGCACGTTCTTGATGCGCTGCCCCTGAAGCGCCCACTGTATTTTTGCTAACGTTCGCGGGGGAGCGGTTCACTCCTCCCACCTGCCGGGGCAATTGTTCGGTGGTAAATTTGAAAGCGCGGTCTTTCTGAAGTTAGAGGTGGCGGGACACTCCCTCCTCACGGGCACTGGCGACCCTGATCATGAGAACGAAATTTACAACAGAATAAACCTAAAATTGGTTGGAGTGTTTACGGCAGGCATTACCAAATCATGACCCGAAGCTTACCGCTGTTGTTGAAAAGAAAGTGTGCAATCATTGCATTCTGCCGGTAGCAACATACAAGGCAAAAACTCGATGGTCAACAAAGAAGCTTGAGAATAAGTTAAGGACCGCGCAAATAGCGATAGAACGAAGCATATTAGGCGTAACGTTAGGAGACAGGAAAATAGCGGTGTGGATCATAAAGAAAACGGGGGTAGCCGATATTCTAGTTGGAATTAAGAAAAAAAAATGGGGTAGGGCAGGCCATGTAATGCATAGGGCAGATAAACGATGTACCGTTAGAGTTGCAGATTGGGTGCCAAGGGAAGTGAAGTGCAGTCGTCGAGGACAGCGGAAGATTAGGTGGGGCGATGAAATTAGGAAATTTGCAGGCGCAAGCTGGAACCAGCTACCGCAAGACAGGATCATTTGCGCTTCCACAGGTTGTGTTTATTCGATGGATGAACTCCGCAGTGCTTATAAGTTAGGGAGTCCGTACCTGTTTATATAATGCGTGTAGTCAGGTGTCAGTAATGTGTTTGTGCTTCTCGTCTGATTGAGGCGTCCTCTCCCAAATGCCTGTAGTGGTGAGAAGTGTTGATGCTGACTTGCCAGATATCGAAATGTGCAGCTATGCTTTCCACTGCATCACGGATCCGCTGTTTTCTGGGGTTGGTGACGTTGACCTATGCTTTTAATGTCACCACCGTCCGGTTATTGAGAAGCAACAAGAGAGGACATGCTATCTCATGACGGATGCCGTTGCCGTGAACTATGACGGGTTGGTGCGGATGATGGCTTTATGAACCAGTCCTAGCCCTTACAAAATTACGCATGGAAATGCTGTAGCTTCTTCATGAAAAATTTCTTTGGCAGCTGTGGCCACTCGTTATAAAATCGACTGAATGTCAACATGAATATTTACACGTGTTTAAGAGATACGCGTGCGCGTCCGGTTTTCGTGCAACTACGAGCTTCCGCAGGATCCAGAGTTCGACTCCCCCCTCCCCCCTTCCTATATGATTGTGATGGTGCAGCTTTCGCATTTCTTCGTAGTGCAGGGAGATTATAGCTGAAGTCGGGGAGGCGGCCGAACGAGAGGACAACACGATGTTTTACAGAAACGACACCCGTTTCGAGCTCTTCGCCCCTGTCGCAATTGCATTATAGAATATCTATATGCAAACACTGAGTAGGCAAACGTCAAGAACATTTTGGAAAAAAACCTTTCTCGGTGGGCGTTACTATACATACGACGATGCCTAGACATACGCATCCAAACAATTAACATCCACCGCAGCAAAAGAAGATGGCGGTCTCTGCTGATCGAGGGGCTTGTGTTAGAAAAATTTTGTTGTGGTATAGTCGAGTCCACATAGCTCATACGAGAGAGAGAGAGAAGTTTAATGATACGAAATGCTGAGAGGTCGGCCTGAGGTATATTCCTCTAGCCAGCTACTCGGCATTGGGGGAAGGGGAAGAGGGAAAGAAAGAGGGAAGAGCTGCATGATGGGTGACGATGACGATAGAAGGAAGATGTAGAACATATCGCAAGCAATTTGGCATGCTCAAAGTCTGCAATCCAGGCCCGTAGTTTTTAAAAAGTACCAAACAGTGCAGGATGTATCCCGCTCATTACAGACGTCTTTCTCGGAGAAGCTAAAAGTGTAGGTGTAGTTAAGCTGTTGACGGTGGTTGAGCGGATGCTCCGCTGAACACACGCAGTGTGCTCAGCGCCCTGCATAGAGGCTTCTAAATCCTCGAACTTTGTGAATAACAGCGCACCATGGACAGCATGGAGCAGTCGTTCACCGACTGCTGTTGCAGAAAGATCCCCGGTTGCGCAGTCGCTAAGCCTCTCTACAGAGCATGGAGGCTGTTCAGATGGGTCCCACGCGTTCAGCATGCGAAATAAATGGCCCTATATATCCAGCTCAATTGGATCGCAGAACTCGCAGGAGTAATCTAGCGCATTAGCCCAGTTTTCTAACGATGAGTCGAGCCAATATTCGGCTTATGCTCGGTGATGTTCGTTGGCGTTATCGCAGGGCATTACATTGTATTGCAAAAAGAAGAAAAAAAAGGAGAAATGCAAAAGGAGAGAGTTGCAACAGAAAGTACTAAGAAGTAGTGCGCGTGTGACATTTTGCGTATCAATTTTTAGGACACGTATACAAGAACCATCCGGGTTCCAAAGTTTTCCTCCTCCTCATCATCATCATCGTAATCACCATTAGCATTTCACTACCGTCTTTACTTTAGGACCTCGTATAGAAAGTACTGTACGCCAGCTAAATTTACGTGCCGCTTAAATGCGAGGTAAGCTTTATAAGTCAGCCGAGGAAGCTTGCAGGATACTGCGCGCTTTTAACAAAGTCCTTCAGTACACAGAAGCACATGAAAGAACTGAATGACAGTGGTTTTCCTGAGATGTAACATGGATCTTTCACACTTTCTTGATTAATAGTCATAAATTACCGCTGGCAGGCAGTTCGTTTCTCTTTCTATTATTGTGCTGACATCTTACTCTCTTCTTTCCTGCTATTTATTATGTGTACATATATAGCCCACTTTTTATTGTCATTTTACACTCCATCGCAGTGGCGGTGGTAGACAAAGCGATGTAAACAGCTCGTCGAAGGTATAAGCCTGGCCTCAACGAATGTGTCGCGTGCGGTGAAATGGCATGGTCGAAAGTGGCGGCGGTCGCTCTGTCGACGGGGAAGAAAGCGGTAGAAAAAGGGAAGAGCCGGTGCAGGAAAGGCGTCCATTGTGATCACCGAGCACGCTAAGCTTGCTCCGTGCTGTTATCACCCGTTTATTTACTTTGTATTTGTCGTCGTTCAGCAGCGCTTACACGATGACTCCTTCAACGAAGAACCATTTCTCTATCGCCGCGACACTTCTCAAGCTTTCTCGCGGTGCCAAGTGTTTGTACCGCAACGGTATACTACATTGATTTCTCTTCGCATTTGGTGCGTCTGCGCTCCCTGCGCAAGAACAAACATTGCGTTGTCCCGGAGCTAGCTGATGGCTTCATCTTCGGGCGAGTCTAGGGCTGGAAATGAGGGCGCCATCTGCAGCGAATAGCAGCTGCTGCCGACATTGCGACCGGTTATCGTGCGATCTGTCTTCTCATGGCGCCGGACTTCAGGCACGTGCGCGAAATTGCTTCGCCAATTTCATGTGGGAATGACACGACGTCCCCACAAGACGTTCTCTAGCGACTATATAGAGGGTGTTGCAGCGAACACTTTCAAAATTTTTTAAAGGTTGCCTGCGGTAGGTTGCTCAATTGTCGTTTATGAGCCGGTCTACTCGAAGCGACGTACACTACCTGCACGAAAATATTGAAATACAAAATGGATTAATTGACAAGAATTCACTAATTATCCTTTTAGCTAATTATCTTATGACCCATTTTGCAATTTCTAGCAGTGGACTTCGCAAGGCGGATCCACTTGGAACGAATTCTCAGGACGGCACCAGTTTCGAGACATAGAATCCCGAACTTTGCGGAGAAATGCATGGCCGTTCCAGATACTTGTGTGCTTCAGTGCATGAAACGACGTTTTGTTAACAAATTAACTGGAACGCCCATGCATTTCTCCGCAAAGTTCGGGAATCTATGTCTCGAAACTGTTGTAATTTTGAAAATTCGTTCCAAGTGGATCCGCCTCGCGACTCCACGGCTAGAATTCGTAAATTGCAATACGGGTCATAATTTAATTAATTAAACACTTAATTAGTAAATTTTTATTAATTAGTCGCTTTAGGACCTCAATTTCTTGTGCAAGTATTGTCCGCCGATTTGAGTAGACCGGCTCATAAACTAGAATGGTGATATCTGCCACAGGCTACTTTTAAAGATTTTCGAGTGTTCGCTGAAACACAGAGTATGTATAATAGAGCAGATGACGGGTTCTACTGCGCATGATTTCCCAAAACCACGATGACAGAGCCCGTCCTCTCTCGCATCTCGAGCCTCATTCATTAATTAGTTGATATTGAATAACGTTGTGCGTGTAAGGAGAACCCCAATCGCCGTCAGGTGGCAGATCTGGCCCCATTCGAGGTGGCCTTATTAAGTTTGACGAGGAGAGCATGTATTTCATATTTCCTTTTAATTCTTACGAAGCGCACAGAGCAACTTACGACTTCACTATCCCTCGACCTCAATATCGCAAATAGGTGCCCTAAAGGTAGTAATTAAATAGGTCATTAGCAAAGTTTACTCATTTTCCAAGTTTAGCGTTAATACTTTCTTCTTTTTTTTTTTTTGCTTTAATGCACGCTTAGCCACGTAGCCTACCAACGAAAACGGCAGGGGCCTAGATATGAAAGTTGCTGTTGAAATTCTCCGCATAAAAAGACGCACCTAGTATACACGGTGCCGGAAGAGCGAGTAGTCAGTTTTCTGTCCTTCCTCGAAAGGAGAGGGGGTATGTTTTTTTGCGTTACATTCCACATATGCATAGCATTGGCTACCGACCCCAATAGATAGAGCGCTACGTAATATGCATGACGCAGCGCGTAGGTCCGTCTGCATATAAAGGTTTCGGCGCTGAAAAGAGCTTACTGACCCACCGCGATGGCTCAGTGGCCGTGGCGTTGTGCCGCTGCTACGTAGATATGCGATTAACGCATGGCTCAAACTGTTCGTACGGGCTTCTTGTTTCAAAAATTACCCGGAGTTGTTGCGGATGTATATCTCATGTCATACACCCTGTAACAAGGCGTCTTCGAGGTGCCAATTAAGGATTATTGAATACAAGTGATAGACACTTTGGCAGATATCTTTGAGTGCACGTTAAATAATCTCAGATGGTCAATACTAATACAGAACCCTCCACTGCTCACAGTCTGTTTAAACAAATCAATCAATCAATCAATCAATCAATCAATCAATCAATCAATCAATCAATCAATCAATCAATCAATCAATCAATCAATCAATCAATCAATCAATCAATCAATCAATCAATCAATCAATCAATAAACTTTAGAGCATTGATACAACGCCGCGAGACTTCTACGGTAATGTTAACTAGAATGAGTGAGTTTGTTCAATTGATGAAATATGTCAAAATAACGTAGCTCCCCTTTCCGGAATTCACTGAGAAAAAAAGAAAAAGAAAGAGAGACAAACGAATGGATCGATAGAAGTGTGCCTTGTCATACTCAGGCACCTCAACAAGCAACAGGCCTAGAAACACACGTGTCAACTTGTCGAACAGAAAAAGATAGCCAAATGCGGGAGCTAGATCAACTATGGACCAAATATAGGAGCACGGAGCTGCAAAGCGCTGGCTGCCTGCTACTGGGTGACGTAAGCAAAACTTCGCCTCGAGGGACGCGGTTTTGCTCTCGTAGCAGCTTCCCTGTTTCGGTTTCGCGAGCTCTGGTAGCCGAAATTCGCCATGCCGCAGTTCTCCGGGTAATCGCATTTCTCCAGATCCAGAATTTTATATGCTTTGTATGGAGAGCACGCTTCCATTTCCCAATTACGATGAGTCCGCGGAGACTAGCAGCTTCAAAGTTCAGTAATTGACTTTTATTAAGTAGCGATGAATTACCACGTATCACCAGTCGCCCAATGGTCGGCACCACTGGCACTATGTCTCCAATGGAACCGGTTATTTCTAATTTCCAAACAGCTATTTTAATATATTACTTAAACTCATTGTAGAAGCACCCGGTACGCGTTCACAAACTATCAGAATTATGCATAAGAGGATTAACACACTACCTCACATATGTCTCAACGCACTCTCTGTGAACTATGCGTCATCGCCAACCGCGGCTTTCATATACATTTTGTTTTTTTACATTATTTCGTATTGAGCGCAGGCACGCAAAATATGCCTTGGCTTGCCACGGCATGCCTCCAACAAAGGCACACTTGAGGAAGCTCGCGTTTGACCATTATCGGTATACATGCTCCACGAACCACTTCGTGTGTATTTACGCTTACACGACACCATCGCCATCCACTGACGTCGATTCTGCAAGAACTGCTGGACAGCATTTTCACAAGTGCACTCCGCTGGCACCTACCCCAGGTAACATCAGGCTATGTTTTTCCATATCACCCCGTCAAACCACCGTGGGCGATGGTTCAACCTCCGTATGCGTGCATGTCCCCGGCATACTAAAGAAATCATTGGTTCCTGTTAGCGGACTGCGGCAACTTGCTCTGGCATCCTCCTTGTCAGAATACAAGATCTATGTTCATGCGCACGCTGGCGGATCCGCGTCGACGAAGGCATCGACAGCAGCTGTGGTGATACCCGCCCAGTGGACGACTTGAAGTTTTGTTTTATATCATAATTCTATATCAATCGTGCAGAGCTCGTGGCTATTCGGGAAGCGATTCGCCACATCTGCGGGGAACGACCTCAACGGCGGTGCAGCTTCACGGACTCGAAACCCGCGCTGGAAATTTTGCGATGCTTCCTGCGCCACACCTCATATCAGGTTCTGGCTCTGCAGATCACCGAGCTACTTTCATGCGCTCAAGAAAAACACCACCGCATAGTGTTCCAATGGATCCCGGGACACTGTGGGCTCAATGGTAATGAGATGGCCGATGCTGCAGCAAGGCACGCCTTCAGCAATGGACTGAGAACTGTAGTGCCATTCTCCAGACCGGACATCACATGCCTCCTGTCGGAATTAATGAGGAGTGCGACAAGAAGATACTGGGCCCAGCCAGACGCTCGTCACGTCCGCCTTAAAAGGCTGGATCCCACGCCTCATTGGAACTCCACGTGGAACTCCACGCCCTTATTCCTGCCTGATACACAGACTGCGATTAGGCGTCGCCTTCACGCGCAAATACTTGCACATCATTGGACGGACAGACTCCCCGGACTGTTCAGTGTCTGGCGTTGTAGAGACTATAGACCATGTGCTTGGGGTGTACCATGAGTATGCGCGCGAAAGACTGACAATGGCAGCTACCTTGAGACATTAATGCAATAGACCACTGTCGGAAGACCTCTTGCTAGACGCATGGCCACAGAGTTGGCAGACGATAGAGACAACGCGTGCTCTTTCACGTTTCTTAGGCGACACGGGCCTCGACTCACGCTTGTGCAACATTTATGCAATGTGTCCTTCACCTCGTTCCTTCCATTACCCCCCATTGTGAGCCCTTTTCTTCCCCTCTTCCCATTCCCTTAAGTAGAGTAGCAGGCCAAATAGCAGGCCAGTCAATAATTTTTTTGTTTTGATATTCTCCCTTGTCTGTACGTTAGTTTGAGTAGGCCTACCTTTGATATATATTGACTAACTGACAACCTCTCCTGCACACACACACACACACACACACGCACGTGCCCATTATTATTATTATTATTATTATTATTATTATTATTATTATTATTATTAATTAGAAAAGGAAAACACTATTTCTTCACGAAGCCGGAAGCAGACGGTGCCGCATTTGTGCACCAACATCTGCTTTTTATCATGCCACAAAAGATAACTCATAAGCATACGCTCGTAAAAAAAAAAAAACGATTCGAATGAGGCAATTAAAGATACGGGAAGTGATACACTAGCGAAAAGAAAAGAAAAAACGTGGAATGAAAAAAAATACGAGCAGGGCTCGACAATGGCGGCAGCGCACGTACATGTAATTTACGGCCGTCGGGTACGGGTCATGCCGTTCGATCGTTTTAGTAGCCGTAAACACATGACCAATAAAACCCGACACCATCGGCTCCTCGAGGCACGGTCGCTGGCTTCACCGCGCTGACTGTCTAACTATCTGATCGGAGTTCTGTCGGGTTCAGAACCTGACAGAACTCCGACAGACCGTGTTTGTAAAAGTTAGCACACCGTACTTTTAACGATAATGAAGAATACATCTCGCAAATTACACACGACTGTGAGCATTTAGGAGGAACGACAAGTGCGTTTTGCGTAAAGCCAGAAAAATACGCCGTGCTCATCTACAAGCGCTTCATTCTGCGGAAGTCAAACGTGACGGTCTTTGATGACTCGGCGCTGCATGAATAAAAGAGCAATTCGTTAACACAAAGTACAGCACCGACTTAACGGTCTGTTATTTCTCCCAGCTGGCGACGTCTATCCAAGCTCATATTTTGTGCCGGTTGAGTCAGTGAAACACACCGTCAAACATGGTACAGTGTCTTCAGCAAAGTGGTCGTGCGGAGCAGTGCTCGGCATATTGAAGTGACACGAAGCCGGATTGCGTACGCAGAGCGTTAAATTTATCCGAAGCCTGAAGAGAGAATAAATGGACAATATTTGTCGAGCTGTATAAGTAAATGACGCTTCTGCAATACCAAAAAGAAAGCCACCTTCACGGTGAGAAGGGGCCACTGTAAGCCATAGAAAAACGGGATGATGACGCCGCCTTAAAATTCTCGCACCAACTATAGACGTGACATCATGTATTTTGATGGGCCTATATCTAGTTTGTTTTTGTCATGGTAAAGACAGACGTCATTGTATTCTAAAGGAGTTAATGACGGAACAACGATCGACTTCTGGCCTTGTTGGTGAGACGTCATTGGTATAGTGTTTTTGCGCGGAAACTTTTTCACACGGAGGCAGGAAGGGACACACACAAGCGCTAACTGTCAACATAACGTTTATTGGAAGGGGGATCCCTGTTTATTTACCATGCCGCAATACAGGCATGCACGAGCAGAGATGTGCTCAGATATGACGACGATTTCATCATTAAAGATAGTGGAGGCATGCTAACACAGTCTTGGTCTAGCTTCTCAATGGTTGCAGTTTAGATTAGCAGTCTCGTTATTTCTTCTTTGAGCTTGCGCACAGCGAAGCATTCTCAGAAAGAGGCGAGCAACCACAGGTGCTGCAGTGGGTTGCTAAGCAGCCATATCACGACCTTTCTATTTACAGTGTTGCAGTGATCTCTGAGCCCATCGTTTAGGCACCGTCCGCTTTGGCCGACGTAGTGTCTACCGCACGATAGTGGTCCCTGCTATACGACGCCATTTATGCAGGTTATGAACAGTGTTCTATCGTTCTTGTCACAGGCTATCCTTTGATCAGCAACCGGGTTACTGTATTTGCATAGTTTTGTTAGCTTGTTCGGGGCCGTGAAAAACAAGCTGAGAAAACTATGCAAAAAGCAGCAACCCCGTTAATAAAAAGAAAGGGTTGGCTGCGACAAGAAGCATAGAACGTGCTTCGTAACCTGCAAAGAAAGCGTCGTATACCAGGGGCCAACATCGTGTGGCAGACACTACGTCGGCCAAACCGGGCGATGTCTAAACGATGGGCTCAGAGAGCACTGCAACACTGTAGGGAAAGGTGGTGATCTGGCTGGTTAGCAACCCACTGCAGCACCTGTGGTTGGTCGCCTCTTTTCTAAGAATATTTCGCTGTGCGCAAGCACAAAAAAAAGGAATAGAATTGGAGGACGCATGTGCTTCGCCTTTAAGAGGGGAGCACGATAGCATTCGAAGATCCTCGATTGCTTCTCACGCTTCCCGGCAACTGCAGCTCATGCATGTAACCGTAATGTTTACCGGGAAATGCTGTCGCTGAACTCTATGCACGAAGGCGAGCTTTGCCTTGCTACACAGCATAGAACACACCGACACGAACACCACGAGGGAGCAATGGGAGGCACTGCTGTCGAGCTCGGCCCGCGAGAACGAGCGCAAGCTCATCCAGAGAGCTGAGAAGATGGCAAGAGCCAGCGGAGCCCTGGACTATAGGGGCCCCGACCATTAGCGATTATTCTGATTATTCTTTTAATAAAGCTTACATATATATATATATATATATAGTTGGCCTAGCTAGGTGATGTTGAGTTTACTCGCGTCTATTGTGGACCGAATAAAGTTGTTTCCCTCACTCACTCGCTCACTCACCTCAAAATTAAGGACAACATGGTGTTTTGAAAGAATACTTTATCAATATAAACTGATTTATTGCTTCTCTTTAGTGTACTTTCAACATCTGAAATCATTCTTAGCCGCGTACCGTTGGGCAGGACGGGGCAAAGAAAAAAAAAAAAAAATTCGCGCGTACTCAAACGCGTACACCGCGACTGTTTTCAGGCTGTCTTTTTTTTACTGCTTTATTTTCCCTAGAAACGAGCTCACGTTACTGAAAATCTCGCTCTGATTTTTGCCACAGGGAGACTAGCGTAAACGTCTTGCTTCGATTTCTCGCTCGCGGCGCAGCCCCTGGTCGCCCGCTGGTTCCTGCATTTCTTTGTTACAGCGGACAGCGACAGGAAAACGAAAGACCATGGCCTGCTACTCTCAGGCGTCGCCCCAAGGAGAGCGTAATGTCCAATCTCCTTACTGGAAGCCAGAACGTGAAGAGAATTCTTCGTGCGGGGCAGCTGTACCGTGTTGAGCGCAACTCGATTAAGCGAATGAAGTTTGTGTAACAAAGCAATAAGTCCAACCACGCCGGAAGTCATCAACGCAGCTTCTTCTTACTCTTGGTTTTTTGGTTTTTCAGGTTGCTTCTGTTACGTCCTCGTCAATATTTTTTTTCTCTCTCTCTTTATGTATATATAATATATGTATTTCGCTTTCGCTGAGCTTTGCCTTCCCGAGACAAATTACGCCGTAGTGTGGCAATTCGAGTAATCACACCTTTATGCACACAAGCTGGATAAGTGGATCAAACGTAGTGCGGTGTATAGAAACCTAATGAACCACGGTGAAGTGCATTAGAGAGGCGTACCGACGCATCAGCAACGTTTGCGTGAATGCGACCGTAACGCGTCGCATTTTTTTAGTGCATCACGGTGATGCGACGTCGTTGACGTATGGCGCATCTTCCTTTATCCAAAACAAGGTAGAACCTGTTTCCGGCGACATGCGTTCCGCCGTTGAGGGCGGCTCGTGGCGGCAACCGTTTCGCTCCCTCGATGCGCGCTATACACGCCGGCATTTACATTTACGCACCGCCCGAGACAACTTTGCCCGTTTCGAGCTATACCCTCTACTGCGATTCGCGTTTCAAGCGCATTGCCACCGTTTACCTGAATGTGATGCGCTAGAAATGCCGACGGGACGCCGCACTTGTCGCATTCGTGTAAACGCCACAACACGGTAAAAGCAAGTTACGCCCTTAAAACTGACACGGCATGCGCCCTCTGGACACTGTAAAGGTCTGCCATATCATCCCATTCGGGGTCTCGTTAGTGGCGATTGGCTCACGGGGCCTGCCTTCCCGATTGGCTCAAAATGCCAGCATGGCGGAGTTTCACAGTTTCCAGGTCCAGAATAGTACCCACGTAATGGAATGCCTTCACGTGGTCAGGCTGTTGGCAATGACAATACGCAAAAGTATGTACCGAAGAAAGGAATAAATACTGACGTATTCTGTATACACCCTGCAAACGCCAATACGTCAACGCTCATTCGTTTTTCAGTATGTTTAATTCCTTTATTTCATTTTTTACAGATTGCCCCCGCCACCAGCGACACCACGTGATGCCAATCCACCAACCGGGTAGAAAAAAAAAAGAAACAGCTGAGGATGATGAGCCTTACTTTCGAGAAAAACAGGTTCGCCTGCCGGAACACTGGTCACCCTGTGTGAAATCTCTTAGAATCGCGATATATTAACATCTATCAACGCTTCCCTCCTTGACTGCTAGCGCAGTAGAAAAGAGTCAGGTTGTTCTGCTGCTATCCGGAATCATTTTAAGAAAAATGCTCAGACATTGCAAGCGGTAGTTCGGCTGTTCTTGTAGTGTCCAGTTTAGCAGTTATTGCAGTGTGGAGCTTCTGCTGGTATGGAACGCTGACTGTAGGTATTCCTTGTTTCTGTTCGACGTTGTATAGCGGTAACGTGTTTCGCGTAAAACCAAATGTATTATAATGTTAGCAGAAGAAGGTTGTTGTGGTTACTAACTCGCTGTCGCATATTTTATTAACATGTTAATAACTGCAGTAAGTAACGGTAGCTTTTGTAACAGTTGCTAACTAGAAAAAAGGCCGTAGCCATTACTAGTAATGATCTTGCCCTGACTCCAAAACCTAGTAGTGTCACGAATGCATCTGGATTTTCATTATGAAAAGTTTACTGGGGTCTGTCTTGAGTACGTAAGCGGTACTTCCGGGACTCAATTATGCACCTTCTATTAGGCTTATCCAGGTAAAACTAAAAAGCAGTATCGCATTTGCACGTTCGTTTTCCTTTATCATTACACAATTATTTGTACACAGTCATACAAGAAACATTAGGCTGTGGGTTACTGACGTACGCTACCCGGCAATAAACACACTACAAAAGAACAACACATAGCCCAACAGAACAAACAGGTAGCTTGAAGAAAAAAAAATTGAGTTACCGAAAACTTATACACTACCGCAGTCTTGGCGAGAACACGTTGTTGCGATGAGCACTTCTACCTATTGATAAGTAAATAAAGTTGCGGTCATAAATTCGTGTAACCTATATAATGCCTAGATGAATGTGCCGACGAGATAACAGATAAATTTTAGTCTAAATTAACAAAAGGAACAACAGTAGTTTAAATCTTGCAGCAAGATGATAGTATTGCCGTCACAATACATCACGAGAAAGATGAGGTAGCAGCCATTACTAACTTACCTTGACTGCACCAGCAAGGCTCCAGCGTTAGTAAATAGCTGGCAACAAGTCACAGTAACCAGCTAGTAACTGTCTGTGAGAGGTAGCAAATACTGCTGTTGCTAAGGATTTGCTTGCAGTTGCGAGCTTTTTCTAACTTTTCTTTAGAGTGAGGCAGGCACGCCAGCTACCTTTTTTTTTTTTTTTTAGCCAGCAAAGCAATCTTGTGACTTCGCGCAACGTTATCTTCGAAATTAGGTGAGGTCGCATTCGAAATAATTATCACGTCTTTCGCCCCTGCGACTTCCGTTATGTTAGTATAAGTTAGATTATTGTAGCTCCCAACATGTGTTGTCGACATTGCAGAACACTGACAAATGTGAAATTAAGTGGCCGGTATCTACGAAACTATCGTATGAACATAAATTATGGGGTTTTACGTGCCATAACCGCAATCCTATTATGAGACACCGTAGTGGGGGACTCTGAATCAATTTTCATCACCTGGGCATCTAGAATGTGCACCTAAATCTAAGTACACGGGCGTTTTTGCATTTCGCCCCCATTGTAATGCGGCCGCCGGCGGGATTGATCTCACGACCTCGTGCTTATAAAGCGGAACACCATAGCCACTAAGGAACTAGGGCAGGTAAAGCAATCTATGTTACAAAACTGGCAGTTTTTCCAGCTATGAATATTACGCTTAAATATTTCCAGGCTCCGATGGCCCTTGTATGTGTGATGAAAGGTGGTTTTAACCCTGAAATTTTCACAATTGATTGCCAACATAACTTAAGATTACATCAATGTTCGCGCAACGCCTATATTCTTTTATCAAAGGTTTACAGGACTATATAATCAAAAGGAGTAAGTTTGCGGCTACTCATATTTGACCAATGCAGTTCAAGATGCTGAATGTCTCTTGTACTTTTAAAAGGCTTTTCTTACTGTTCTGCTTCAAATGACCAAACTTGAAAAAGTTTCCTCGTACGCACATTCTTCTTTTTTTGTTCCCAGAGAGAAGAAGACAGACAAATGGCTGTTTCAGAAAGAAAATAAGAAAGAGCGAGAAGTATATTCGGAGTAAAATTTGTGGCGTACGCATTCTTTAGCCAGGAGAAACTGGTAACGAAAGCCCTCGCCTTCAGCAATGACTGAATCACTTCTTCGATCCTTGTTTATAATGCTGTACTGCACTATAATGAATGTTTTTCAACTGAAATAACCCACACGCTAATGGCCCGGTGGTGAAAACGTTCTCGTCGAAGTTGACTAGGTCAGAGAGCAGAAACTCAAATCACAGAAATAACATCGCGCTTTTGCAGCATTTTCGGTGCGACCGGATCAAAAGTATCATAAGAAGCCAACAAACACTGACATTATCTTGGTTTCTAGCGCGAAGTGAACACGGACACAGAAAGGAGCAGACAGGACACCAAGGACAACATAGAGGAAATTACTTGTGCTTAATAAATGAAATGAAGAAACGATAAATTAATGGAAATTAAAGTGGATGAAAAAACAACTTGCCGCAGGTGGGAACCGAACCCACAACCTTCGCATTTCGCGTGCGGATCAAAAGTAGTCACAGACGATAGGAACGCTCTCCCACAAGGCTGCGATAAACATTATACGTTTATCAGGACAGCAATTCACGCTCACAATTTAATATAATCGACGTCAAAGAAGAGCAAATTTTTATGAGCTGTTTTTACTGAATTGGCGGAGTAATAAAAAATAGATGAAAGAATGAACAGCATGAACAGTTCGTCCGATTCTATTGAATACAGTAGAGTGCTAAAGGCAGCCCTCAAATAACCGACCTCTGAAGCTTGATTCTTGAGACACGAAGTTGCGCTATCCTAAATTCAAATCTTCTAACGTCCAACTTTTTCGTTGCTACAAAGATGATTTTTCTTAAGGTGCCACGTGCTCAGCTGAAAACGTCAGTTTTATACATGAGACTTAGTAGGAAAGGCACCTGAGTTCTGCAAGTTTTTTTTTAATATTCAGACATCGTTTCACGATAGATGCACGGTTCACCAGAGACCACCAAAAAAATGCATGTTCTTTTTGAGGCAGACTAGTCACAAACATAGTGTAAATTTCCTTTTCTCATAGCCATGTCTATCATTTTAGCTGTCCTCTCTGCCTGTCCTGTAATTTCATAATTCGGCCTCTTTTGCTCGCCACCACTTAGGTGTCAGCCGCTTGAGCTAGACAGTTACACTGCCGCCAGCAGCAATTTCTTTCTTCCCCAAATTACATAGTTCAACCATGCCCTTACTCACCTGAAGCCGGCTGGCTGTTAACTGAATCGGGCATACTTGCAAAGACACTAACATCCATCTCCATCAAAGGCGCGAAAACGTCCTTTTTTTACTGCAGTTCTTATCTGGAAGGGTTGGTACAAGCGACAACGGTGGTATGCAAATCACCAACTTCGAGCTGAGTTTCAGCCTTTCTGCTTTCTGATTCGACAAGATGACGTTGATGACAATCGTGTTTGGCGACCAATCAAAACGCGCGAAAAAAGAAGAAAAAAGAAAAAGAGCAACGTCAGGGTGCAGCGTACCTTTGTTACAAGACCACGACACCGACGAGAACATCCGGACTTTAGCCGAGGAGGTCCGAAGCGGGTTCGGGAAGGGTCCGAGTCGTCGTCATCCACCGCGCCAAAACACGGAGGAGCAGCCCACCCATCCGCGTTCGTCGACGCACACCTGGGAGCGCGGCGTTCGAATCTATCTCTCCTCGGCGGGGCTCCCCGCGCCCCGACAGCGGAGCGAACGGAGGCGGCGCGAAAGGGGAAGAGTCGAAGCTCGAGTCCGCCAGCGACGCTGACTCCGAGGCGAAGCGCTCGGCAAACCCGTTCTCAACCTAGGTCTCTTCGGGAAGACGCTCCTGCCAATGAGGTGACACCTATTGGCATGACTTCGCGACGAGAACTCCTTCGTCAAAGGTGGCGCGAGGTCTTCCTTAAAGATCACGCACCCACCGACAGATGGCGCGTAGTTTCCCAAGCGCCCAAATATCGGTGCCCGAAGTGGGACTCGCCCACGGTAAAAGGAGTGCGCCGCTGCGACGCGTTTCCCGGCTAAGGGACGAGCGTGGGAGAATCGCCGGGATTGGGCAGCTCTCTTCCCCAGGAGCGAAAATGGAGGGAAAGCGGGGCAGCGAAGGTGGCAGCAGAATGGCTTGCAGCGCCCCCTCTTGAGTCTGGCAACAAGTAGACGGGCAGTCAGTGCCGCAAAACACTGGGACGACGACGCGGCCGCCTGCGCGGCGTGCTCGGGATCGATACCGGGCCGAGGTGCCGTTGGGTTGCGTCGGCACGCGGCGCGCTGCCTGCTGCTACGTAGCGGCCAACGAGAACGAGGGAGAAAGCGCTCGGAAATTGCGGCAAAGTAGTGGACGAAGAGAGACGTGCCACCATTCAATGCGACTTTCGACGTGCCTGTCGGGCTCCTCTGCCAGAAAGCACGGAATTGAGTCACGTTAAAGTTTTTTTTTTAGTTTCTTGCTTTCTATTATCTCAGAGCAGTTGTGAGAAATGGCTAGTGTTCTGAGAACTAACTGGCTAGAGTCGGCTATCCCAAGCCAATATATATGCAGTGTTGGTTTCGCTATAAAGATTAACCGCTAAAAACGTTAAGAAGGTTGCACGCACCAAGTCAAACACATTTCACATCAAGGGAAACTGGAACAACTTCATCACCTTTATTTCTGACCGCTCAGATTGCATTAGTACAAAAAAAAGAAGATGAAGTGGTATTTGAGTTAAAATTAATTTGTATAGTAATCAATTAGGCTAATTCGTATTGGTTGTAACTTCGCTCCAGCATGTCAGAAACGCCGCTGTGGGTTTTGCGTACGGTTTCCTTCGCAGCAATCAACATTTTGAGGTATCAAAGTCAGCGTATCAAAATTGTGCGCTGGGATTCGTGGAAAGAGACGAAATCCAAAACCTCGATGCTCGCAGCTGGCAATATCCGATGTTAAGTGCCCGCAGTACGCCGTCACTATAAAATGAAACGCGACCGATTCAAGGTAAGCTATAACGCGTCACTTTGGTTCTGAGGTTACCAGCGTGCTCTATATTCTTGTAATTATTCTTCAAGAACCTCGGGCTTTGGTAAGGCGACAGCATACTTCTAGGCCTCCTGCGCAGTGCACGAAGCAGCGTTGCACTTAAGTGTGCTCTCGCCATCGGCAAAACTATATCATCGACCCTGAAAATGCCGACAAAGCCGGCGGCTCGGCATACATATGTGAAACAACAACTCTTACTCGACGTGAGGATAGCTTACAGTGTCACCTACGAACGGATGTTGCTTTTGTACTAACGCCTGCTCGTTTGACGGAGTAATGTTCGCGAGCCCCTTTCTTCCGTGCTGACCGCGACTGAGAAAGCCGCAGAGTCCGTGGCGTGCACTCAAAAGTCATAAATTGGGGCCCCCACTGCCGCTGCCCGTGTGACCCGATAGTGGTTCGCGCACGCCGCACCGATGTACGAGGCGCTGACAGAGACGATCTGCGGCCAACACTGCTATACGCGAATTCGGGCGCGCGATTCCGGGAAGCACCACGTCGAAGCAAGCTGTTACCCGTGCCGACCACGGAATTCGGCCCGCAGCTTGGTTCTGTTTACACTCGCCAACATCGATGTCTGCGCCGCTGTGTTCACGTATTGTCACGGGCGCCGCGTCGCTCTGCCCGAGAGTGCCGATTGTTACACATGTGACACGGAAGAAACCCCCAAGAAGGGAAGAACGCCGCGCCGTCCACTTTAGCATATGTACAATGTGGTACATATACGACCGGCCTTTTTTGTGGGAGCATCCGATAAATAAATAAATAAATAAATAAATAAATAGAAATGGAAATGAAAGTGGATGAAAAAAAAAAACTTTCCGCAAATGGGGAACGATCACGTTCTCGTGACGCCTGCGGCAGATAGGATGTTCCACTTCCGCCGCCAAGGTCTGTGAGTGGTGGCGCTGGCTAACACTACCAGGGTTCTAATACGAAACATAAATACCCAAGAAAGTGGATGGGGAAACGGCGTCGGGGGAACTGAATTGGTTGAGCATCGCACGCGAAATGCGGAGGTTGTGGGATCGTTCCCCACCTGAGGCAAGTTGTCTTTTTTTTTTTATCCACTTTCATTTCCAGTAACTTATCGTTTCTTTATTTCATTTATTGAGCACAAGTAATTTCCCCTATGTTGGCCTTGGTGTGAGTGTTTATTGGCTTCTCATGATATGACTATATATATATATATATATATATATATATATATATATATATATATATATATATATATATATATATATATATATATGTGTGTGTGTGTGTGTGTGTGTGTGTGTGTGTGTGTGTGTGTGTGTGTCTGTGTGTGTGTATTAGACAGAGACGAAGAGGTGGGGCAATTATCGGTATACAACTCAAACCCTTACCCTCTTACACAGTGCGTAAGGGTGTGAGTTATATACCGCTTTACACCAGCATTCACTTTTAAAGGTGCAAATTGTTTTGCAGTGAATAAATGCCCTGTATCCTGTTTCGCCCGCAGCAGGCAATGCTATATACGAAGGCTAGGGAGACTTATCTCACTCCACGCATAATATCTGATAGCACAAATAATTGTGCTATAACATATTGAAGAATCTTACACGTATGCATAATGTAAGTTTGATGTAACATTAGGTCTCGTACTGTTATGTCACAAGATACGACACGTTTGTTGCATAGAAGGCGTCGCAGATCTGAACCACCGAGCGAGCGGAGGGACACACTTGTCTGCGACCAGCGGTCACAGCAGCACCGGTCGTCGGCGCGCTCGCTACCGAAACACAGTACGTCGCATACGCTGGAAGAACAGAGGTGCACAAACAATGCGTGTTTTGAGCTAACTTTTACTTCCAAAAGTTGTAGTCGCAACGTGCATGAAGTATAGTTACTCGGCAGAAAGCGCCGCACATCAAAAACAACTGCACCGCGAGGCACACGGAGTGAGAGTTCAGGCACCGGACTACTTGCGTAGCTTTCGCAGCGTTGATTCCTTAATTATGAAATGGAGCATAGTGTTCCACGAACCATCAGGTCATCATCATCATCGTTTTTATAATCGCGACCGCCACCACCACCACCGCCACCACCAATATCATCATCATCGGCGTCGTCGTAATTTTTATAACCTAATTACCCAACGAGAAAAAAGAACGATACAAAAGGAACATGCCTTATCAAATCAAGAGCAAAAACATGGTACCAGGCATTGAAACAACAACAACAACAACGACGACGACGATGATGATGATGATGATGATGACGACCACCACCACCACCACCACCACCACCACAACAGCAACAACAACGAATACTTAGAAAACTGAAAAGGCCCGGCAGATTGAAACAGGAAAAAAGAAAGACCCGCGCAAATAAAAAGTGAAAACAAAAGCAAGAAATGCAAATGAAACTGCGAAGCGAGCAAGCTTTCATTCCATGCGTGCACAGCATCTGGCGTGGCATGTTGGTTTTGCTCCTCTCGCGGCACAAGCCAAGCTGCAGTGCGCAACACGTTTTTCCCATCAGGCACTTTCGTTTCACGGTAGACGCAGCGCAAATTGCGCGCGCGTGCTCACGCGCAGTTTTGCATAAGATACAGACGCGTGTCGGTTTTTTTCCTCCTAAAGTCTCCGTCTAGCAATTTTTCGTTGAAGTCGCAACATGGGACCAAAATCTCAGTTTTTCCCGCCAACCAGTTTCCCGCCGTTAGAGCAAATCGACTTATAACAACTCACCTAACACTTCGTTGCCTGCTACAAAAACAGAGAAATCAGCATGAGGTCTCTTGCTGTCTATTTGAATCTGAATCTCTTACTATAAATATTTTATATGTAAGTAATTATCTGCCTGTAATATGTGCATGGACCCAATAAGCATAATTTATTTCCCCAGGAATGTATAAAAAGATACGCACAAATGAAGTAAAAATTACTTAGTTTATTTTACGCTGCATGACATTGACAAATAGCGTGGTCGTGGTATACTCTCTACTTTAGCTCCCCCACAGCAACTAGTGTAATACGAAACAGAAGATAGGAGTAACATGTTAGCAGCCTGAATTACCGGCATCTCAAAAGTAGGCGCACAGATTTGCAGCGCAAACAAAATAAAGGTAACGGGCTACGAATACGACATGATGTTGAAAGTGCGCGCAGCAGTACACAACCTCGGAAAAAAGAAAAGTAATACGTGCGAATAAAGCAAGGGAAATAATATCTAGACTGCAGTTTGCCTCATCAGTGGTCATGAAACCGTCTCTAACCACAAAAAGACGCCGAACGTACAACACAATAAATAATGTAAACCTGAGAAATTAAGCCACCGAAGGGCTCGCTTTTCAACCGGCGCCATATTTTTGCTCACAGTCAGAACACGCGAACCGCCTGCAACGCACGAATATCTGCCCTTATGCAGATAACACGCGCATTTCATAATTGACCGAGCACTGAAGCTATAGTGCTCGAATCGCAATAAAAACGTATCAGTACATTTGGCTCAACTCGCCATGCAACCTGGCGTAGTGGCTTTGGCGTTCCGCTGTTCAGCTCGAGAGCGAGGGCTCAAATCCCGGCCGCGGCGGCCGAATGTCTGCGGAGGCGAGATGCAAGAAGCGCCCGTGTACCGCGCATTGGGTGCACGTTAAAGAACCCCGGGTGGTCGAAATCAATGCGGAGTCCCCCCTACAGCGTGTCTTATAATCGTGTCTTGTTTTTGGCCTGTAACATCTCAAAATTAACTTTAAGGTTAGTGCACTTGGCGTGTAAGCTAGAGGCGAAGGCGCAAGAGCCTTACTCATGCGCTGGCAGGCAGCTGCGCTGTTGGATTCCCAATTCCACCTTTGAGGAAATTTCGGACATGACGGACATGACGGAATTTCGGAGATGACGGACACCGCACTTGGGGCTAAACATTGGCGCACTAAAACCGAGGTTGTACGCCGAATGAATGGTAATGCATTGTATGCATTCAACTGGACTGTCCGCTTTTCCAGCGAATTATTATTTTTTTATTATTATTAATAGTATTATTATTCAAGCGACGTATTCCTTTGGAGGTTCGCACCACTGTGCGGTTTGCCAGTTTATGGACAAGTTGGGGCCACTAGTATTCACTAAAAATATACTCAGTAATAAATAAATAAGTATATCCATGGTCTCGGTTTCAAACCTATGCTCGCCAGCATGGAAGATTGGTGCTCCAACCATTAGACAGCGAACGCACGCCTGAAAAGGCATAATGAACTCGTGAAAGCCAGCGCTTGAGACACTTGTTCCGCAAGGCGTGTCGCATAGCAACCATTTGCTCATAAAAGGTTGCAGTTTCGCCCGATATGCGAAGCATTGATTGCGATAGCAAAATAGCTATACGAAGTGAGGATAGTAGTTTTATCGGCCGTATGACCTTGCAAGCATAGGCACACTAAGTAAATTAACAAGCATGGTGTCACGCACGTACAAGCAAACATGAACGCTTCTCACTCGATGACCGCGGAAACTCGCTGTTAAACGCTGGCGTGAAGAAACGCGGCAGCAGCAGCGAGCGAAGTGACATTCGTGCTGTCTATCGCTTCAATGCAAAGTGAGCGCCCGAGAACGCACAGCACGCACAAAGCTACCAGCCATCGACGCACCTAGACTTTGCCCCAACGGAGATCGCTATCAAGATACGGCCGTGCGACTACGCGCAGTCGCCACATGCGCAATTGCAGCCAGAGTAGAACGCCGCCCCCTCTGTATCTCCCCCCCCCCCTCCGCGATACCTCGCAACGTTGGGTGACTCGCGCACGACGGAAGACGGCGAGCTTCCTCTCCACTTTCCTGTGTTTCGTGCGGGCGAGATTGAGCCGCGATCGTCGCCTCCCCTAGCACGCCTTCACTCGCACATACAGCGTAGGGCGCGCGGCGGCAGTGTTATCGCGCTTGGACTTTATACGGAACCTCACGGCGACGGGAGAAATGCGCATATATATATATATATATATATATATATATATATATATATATATACATATATATATATATATATATATATATATATATATATATATATATATATATATATATAAGAGGGGATGAGCCAGTCTTTGGCAACGTTGAGATATTTGCTGTGCAATTCTCATCGTATTCTTGCGATTTGGCGCGTTTCTGCAAAGTCAGTCTAGCCGTGTCTTGTGATTGTGATTGTGATTCAACACGTTTTAATACTGTTTAAAATACCGCTAATAGGCAAGCTATCGCTTACAAAGACGTTAACCCAAGAATGGTTCTGCCGTAATTCTTCATTATTTGGTTGAAATACACATATACAATTGAAAGAGAGAAAAAGAAAGCAGGGAGCAGGCTGAAGACTGGATAGATCATTAAATCCCTGATTGTGTTTTCGAAGTCTTTCTAATACCCCCCCCCCCCCCCCCCCCCCCAGAAGAGAAGTAAGAATTCAAACTTTGCTGTTTATGTATAATTTAAAAAAATATTCCTATATCTGTCACGTTAGTATTTTTAAAATATTTTTTTTAAGTCCTGCCGTGGTTGCTCAGTGGCTATGGTGTCGGGCCGCTGAGCCAGAGGTCGCGGGATTGAATCCCGGCCACGGCGGCCGCAGTTCGATGGGGGCGAAAACACCCGTGT
Organism: Dermacentor andersoni; assembly: GCF_023375885.2. Lineage (NCBI taxonomy): Eukaryota > Metazoa > Arthropoda > Arachnida > Ixodida > Ixodidae > Dermacentor > Dermacentor andersoni. The sequence goes on from NC_092817.1 coordinate 42,820,684, forward strand.
GCTTAGATTTAGGTGTACCTTCTGGAACCCCAGGTGGTCAAAATTTCTGGAGTCCTCCACAACGGCGGGCTTCATAATCAGAAAGTGGTTTTGGCACGTAAAACCCTATAATTTTTTTAAAAATTAACATGAACGTTATACTCCATCCCGATTTAATTTTCGGTTTGATTTTTTCTCTCCCCCTTTCCTTTAACCTTTAAACACCGCCTTCTTGGCCAATCCCCCGTAGTGGGTAAGCTCCACAAGCAAGCAAGCAAGACTGCTACCCGAAAGGTAACGTGCCTGCCTATACTTTACAGTAAGGAGGGGCCGTTTGGCTAACCTGTAATGAATACACGGCACGTGTATGCATTACAGCTAGAAGCCACACCACGGCTAGCCACACCATTACACACACCATTACAGCTCGAAGCCACACCAACGGCGCGCAAGTGTGCAAATGCGCACTTTCAGCATTGCAGCGTGGATGATGAGGGCGGCGCACGAAGGGCTTTCATGGGAAATGTCTATTGTATACATGGTGAGGAAAGCTGGTCTCTTTCAGTGGCTCCACTGGTCATATCTGCTACTGAACCGTATGCGGGGTCGCCATGCAGGGATGATTAGAATAATCAATACTGCTCTGAGAACCAATGCAATTTACACAGAGGAGTTTCTCTACACGATGCACACAGCGTCTGCTCCAAAGGATGAGAGCCGAGGCGATTCTTACCGTCATGACGGGCGCGCTGTCAAAAAAAAAAAGAAAGACAACTACGTTCAAGTGTGGAAGCATTAACCATGGGAAACTCTCGGAGGCAGCACGTCGTTAACTTCAAGAAGCGATGTTTGAAGCTTGGTGTAGAACAAGCGGTTAGGACCGATTCTGATATTGGTTTTCGTGAGGAAGCGAATGCGGAACGCAACGAATTAAACTACATTTGCGTGAAGCACCTGCTGGAACATTAGCTGATCAGCCTCGTATAGGGCCTTTTTATTTATTTTCTGAATTACCCACCGCGGTGGCCTTGTGGCAATGGCGTTGCGCGTCTGTGCTCGAGGTGGCGAGTTCGATGCCGGCTTAGGCGAATGCATTTTGATGAACGAGAAACTGAAAAAAACGCTCGTGTACCTAGAATTATGCGGACGTCGCACAGTACCCCAGGCGATCAAATTTAATCCACAGTCGCTCTACTACGGCGTGCCTCACATTTAAATTATGGTTCTGGCGCGTGAAATCCCCGAATTAAAATTCTTCCGAATGCAGCTGGATTCGTAAGCTTTCGATGTGCTGTTCGTATAGAAGCCACCGCGTACGATCCTGACGTGACAACTTGCATTCTAAACTTTCACTGTTACGCTGTAACAGTCAGAGACGCTGACAGTGCGCAGTTTCACGCAAGCGCGATGTGCAGAACCCGCCGGCACAGCGCGAGCTCGCAACCTCGAGCCCCGGTAACGTGAGCGCTCGTCGCTTCGAAATGCGTAAAGTGTCGCCAACAGTCGCCACGGCTTTACACGCATATCGTTGCAGTTCAAGACCAATTCAGAATAATATCGTAGATTTTTGTTTGCAACTACAGACTAAGTTGTTTTAGATGACGCAACAAGAAACAAAATCGCGCACACGTCAAAGGCGAATTTATCAAGCCGTCCGTCCTTTTGACGCCTATAAGGATTAAACCATACGTTGGCGTAACTAACTTTGCCAGATATCATGCAAACTTAAAATCGGCTTTGGCGTAGCGGACTGGGTTCTCACTTATTACTTCGCGATTTCTTCAGCGCCATTTCAAATTTGCATTAACGACCAAAATCAGAGCAACCACACGAATTCGCATAATAACCCTGCATACAAAACTTTTTTCCGTTAGAAGTACTTAGAATACGAAATTCTCGGTTTCGGCCTGATCTCCTAGATACGTGCGGGGTCGTCGTAATTTCGAAACAGATAGTCAAGCAATCACAGAACAGTGACTCATTATATTTATTCTTTGATACTTGAGTGCTGCCTGGCTTTGTAAGACGCGGAAAGATTAGCCAAGAGGCACAAAAGGGATCCTCACGGCGCAGCTACAGCTTGCTCTCATGCCGAGTATTGTACGAAACGCACTGATTGCTTCGCTCGTCGTTGATTTCGCCAAGGACAGCTGCGGAGGGCATAGCGGTTCAACAAATGTCGAGAGCGCTTGCGCAAGGACGTCAGGCCACCACGAACGAGTTTACGTAACCGAGGTCAGCCACCGTTTGCTTCGGCTTCGAAAGTTGTGCGCATGGGCGCTAATGAGTTCATTACGGGGAATACGTCTCGTAAAGGGCCGAGACGTGAGACGCTGAACGTCTTCAGAACGGCTTCAAAGTAAAAAGCAGGGAGTGCCGGCAGGCTTAGACCTGATTTTCTTTTCTCGAAAGACGCGGTCACCTCTTCGCAAGTGTGGCAGCAAGCGCCGGCAGTAAGGGCGGTGTATGTGACGTCATGCGCAGGAGAAAAAAAAAAGCGAGTTGTCATGGTAAGACATTTCCATAAATTGACTCGCGTAACCTTTTCACCACAGATGGCGCAAACGCCGTTAAATAAAATACGCATCATTATCATAAAATATGATAGCATCCTCACCCTCGCCAACCTCGATGTACATAAAGCAAGATATAAGAGTGACCGAGAAAGGTCTACGAAGACTTTACACTGCTTAAGCATTAATTGCCAACGTCGAGTCAACATATAGAGTCGGGTGCGACACACATTATGCTGACCGAGCATGGCAAACATTAAAGTGAAGCTGAGGGCAGAACAGAGCATCAGTCTACGCTGGGCGATCAACTTTTCGAAACTCGTCATACCGTGTGAGTGTAGCAACGAATTGACAAGGACAAATCGGAGAGACAAAATGTGTATAAAGAGACACAGTGTCATGTATTCTGTCACTCCGCCTTGTACTGTCAGTACGCTGCTTACCCAAACGGTATGTATGATGGTTAGCCACCAACTTGCCTAACTTTATACATTACTGAACTTTTGGAAACTCACTCTGAATTTGTTCTGCGGATAATTTATACTTTCTTAGGAGAGAAAGTGAGTGTCAGATTTCAATTCCGGACGCCTTTTATCTTGTTCTACGTTGAAACTACGGTGTTGACATCAGTGTAACGTCGGGAACGGAGCGGTAAGTTAGCTTGTTTGGACTAGGTTTCCTTCTCTGTCTTTCATTGAATAGCAATTAAACGTACATTCCAGGCGCATTTCTGCCGTCGCCGTCGCCGTGATATTTCATGTAAAGCCTAAGAGTGATAACAACGTTCCCGCACCGCATGCTGTATGTGTGAGTGGAAGGGTGCGAGGGTGAGCCTGCAATGGCGAATCAATCTCGCACGAGCAATGGAGAAAGACGGGGAGGAAGCACGCCACCTTCATTCGCGCTTAAGGCAGCTGAGGTAGGGGAGGGAGGGGGGGGGGTGGCGTTCTACTTCGGCGGCTGCTGTGTATGGCACGGGACTTATCTATCTTGAAAGTGATCTGCGATAGGGGCTAAGTGCTGATAGCTTCGTGTGCGCTGTCTTTTTGCCGCTTAGTTCGCGCTGAAAGCAGAGGCAGCACGAAGGTGAATTCGCTCGCTGCTGCTACCGAGCTTCCTCACTCCAGCGTTTTGACGGCCATTTTCACGGACATCGACTGAGATGTATTCATGTTGGCTTGTGCGCGCCTGACATCCCGCTTGTTAATTTAGTAAGAGAATGCTTACAATTTTGTATGGTCGATCAAGCCACTGTCCTTGCTTCGTATAGCACTATACTAATCTGCTATCGCAATGGATGCTTCGCCTTCCGTGCGAAACTGCGACTTTTTTTAAAATGCGAAAGCATTATATCTCATGAGCCAGAAAAGCCGATGTTGTCCGCAACGAGTGGTAAGAAAATTATGATCATCATACTGACGCCATCAGCGTCTTGTGTGAAGTCAGTAGTAATACAGAAGATAGGTGGATTAAAGTGAATGAAGGTGAAGCAGTCGGCTATACCATACAGTTCGTGCAGAAAGAAAGTAGGCCACTACAGTTGCTACAACAAATATACCATACAGGTCGGCCATACCATGCAGTCCCTGCAGAAAGAAAGCAGGCCATGAAGGTATATTAAGGTAGGTACAAATTAGAGCAAGGTGGACTAAAGTGGATTAAGGTGAATTAAGGTGATTAAAATTGGCACGAATTAGAGCAAAGTTGCTTAAAGTGGATTAGGATAGATTAGAGAGGATTAAGGCGAGTTAAAGTTGTTTAAAGATTGTACAAATTAGAGCACGGTGGATTAAAGTGGATTAAGGTAGCTACAAATTAGAGCAAGGTGGGTTAAAGTGGAGTTGTGAAGTCATACTGCATTGGCATTCAAATCACGTAAGGATACTTAAGTGACTGTCAACTTTTTTCTGACATGAGGGCCTTAAACTTTTTCCAGAAATGTTATCACTTGTTTTCTAAAGGTCATGCGATTCCGCTTTCTTTAGTAAATAAATGATTAGGTGGTCTTTGTTACAGATTCTGTCGCAATATAAGATCTCATGGAAAAACTTCTGGAGCCTTTCGACGTGGTGATCGCTGCCCGCGTTCCACTTATTTTCCGGCGTTCTCGTCTTCAACTCTAGACAAATGTCACGTTTTGTTCTCCAGGAAGTGCGATCTACCGACGTCTATCAACGTTTTCTTTTAATATCGTTTTCGAAGGGACCAGAGTGCGAGCGCAATTTTGGGCTACTGTTTTTATTTTTTTTTTAACATTCTACAGACACGGCGGAGAAGACCGGGCAAAGCGAAGCAGACAACACACAGGTGCGCAACTATGCACCGGCGTCGATGCCAAGCGGCTGAAACATATGGCAGCTATACACTAGGAGCTGCTGGCCCTGTGCCTAATAGAGCCGTCGTAGCTGTCATCTGGGCGATGGATCAGTGGCCATGGCGTTCTGCTGCTGAACACAGGTCGCGGGTTTGATTAACAGGCAGCGACGGCTGCACTTCGACGGGATCGGAATGCAGAAATGATCGTATTCTTATATTTTTAGTTGCGCCTAAAATAACCACAGGTGGTCCAACATTATTGCGGAGTCCTCCATTGCGGCGTATCTCAAGAAGTACACGTTGCTTTGGGACATCGGATCTAATAAGTCAGTCAACCAGTCAAACCGAACATTTGGTGGGAGGTGAAAAAGCCCAACGGGTTAAAAATTAATACGGAGACCCCCAATACGACGTCTCAAATAGCCCCGAAGTTGTTTCAAATGGTCATCTGTTATCTGTAGCTTGTAGTATACTTGCTCTGTATTGCAGTATCTTCGAATACACGCCAGTCGATTTTCATTCATTTGCATTGTCCTATCTTTAGCGCTGCTCGTATGACGTTCCAGTCGTATTCGAGAACGTAACATCGCTTTTCAGAACTCGTGGCAGGGCTTATGTATTAAGTGCGCAGGCCTAAAATAATCATCGCCTTTTCCCGCGATAGGTAAAGGGAGCGATCCTCCCCAAATTAGAACCTGTCATCTTCTCGCGCTTCGATCCCTAAACGGGAGACAATGTCGTCCTCTTCTGCGACAGGACCCTCTGCATAACGCACTATATACCGCTTTGTCGCGGATGTTCGAACGCGGAGCGTGTGGCGAACGGGAGAGGAAAGGGGCAGATAGGAGAAGAGGGAGAGAAGGTGGCAGGGGCCTACTTTGGAGGTGCTCGCCGCATAAGGAGGCCACCGAGCTTCGCTGCACGGCCGCGACGCTGAAAAGGGCTCCCTATACATTCGTTCCTTGCTGTCAGTATATATATATATATATATATATATATAGCTGAGTTGCGGGTCGTCGCGTCATACGTTTGGGTGGATGACTCTGCGGGGTGGGTGTCCTTCGCTTTCCGGGAAAGACGATGCCCGCTGGTCCCAAACACAACGGCGTTGCTGGACGCCCGCCGAGATAAATGTGTCGAGGTGGACCGATGAAAGGCCAATACGTTCCCCGAGGAACGAGCCAGGCTTCGTGCGACGGCCGCCCGATGAAGAGAGGACGACGCCTTCCAGAGATTGCGCTCAAGGGCTTCGCCGCGTCGCTGAACTTTGCGGCGCACGAAGGATCGACTGCGCTTCTTTGAATTGTTCGCGGCGCTGCTTTTCCCGCGCTTTAGTGGCTGCCGAGGCAACCAGCTGTGGCCTGTTCGCAATTTGGTTCGCTGTTGTTGCGCACTATGCTGCCCGAGGTTCAAGGTTACAAAACGACGCCGCACGTTATTTGCGCAACGTTATACGATCCAGGCGGCAGAACGGTTTGTAATAGAATCCCTTTCCTCTTTATTTCGTGTTTGCTCATAACGGCCTCACGTTGCGCTGCTGAGAGCGTAATTCGACGGGTAATCTTCTTAGGAGAGATTTGGTTATACGTGATCCCTAACAAAATAGAAGTATAGCCGTCACCAACTCGTGGCGTCCAATTTTCATCTTGCCTTTTTCATGCGAGAGTGTTGCGCTACAGTCGCGCATCCGTGCTGTTGCTGCGCTGTGTATACAAGACTACGGCTGGCGTTGTGCGCACGCGTTTCCATTGTTTCTCCTCTCTTGTTAGCTCGAGACTGTCACGGGACTTCTTTGTTTGCGCTTCGACTTTCTCGTGACAAGTTTTATACATTCGGTGGTGAAAAGTAATACGTACCGTTTCGTGTTTTTCACTTTAATCGAATAACAAGCGAGAAAGAGCAGCTTTCGGCGGCACACGCTGACAGATTTCTACATCCATCTTCATCTCAGCAAGGGAAAAAAAAAAAGAAAAAAGGGAGATCCGTTGGCGTTAGGTGGGAAATGATAATCTAACGCGGGTCAATGTCGTCGGAAGTTCCAGTGACGAGTGACACGTCGCTTGAGGACGATCGCTATCATTCACTGCCCGCCCACGGTCGAATCTCTTCCTTCGGGAGCTTTCTTTGGAACTGCCTATAGGTGTCGCTGCATCCGGTGTCACCAGCCGTGCGCAGTAGTGCGAAAACCGAGCGCGCACTCTACTATAATCGTGTAATCGCTGCTCGCTATATCTCCCAATTTCTATCTTTTGCCTGCGACACTTTAGTGCTGCCGGCAGGGAAGCGTATTTTTACGTCTCACTCGCCCGCAAACACGCCAGTAATGGAAGATGCGACTGGAAAATTGGGCACGGTTTCACGTTTCCTAGCTGCCGACGGCGCAGCGATGCGTGAAAGAAATGCCGAGTGGCAGGGCGTCTCCGGGGCGTCGATTCGAGACTCCGAGAAAGCCGTCTTGAAGCTCCATCGCAAACAGTACTTGTTCGAATGCCTTAGGAACAACCTGACAGTTTTCTGTGATACCCAGTTCTACGTAGACCGAAAAAAAAAAAAAAAACTACCTCACAGCGTGAGAAGGCATGCTTTCGCCAGAAATATCTATGGAGAAGACAGTTGTCAAAGCATTGATATGCTGTGGTAATTTACAAGATCATTTTATATACAACTTCATGACAAAGTAAATTCGATTCACCTTATAGTGTCAGTGTACATCAATGCTCAGAGGAGAAGTTCACAGAATTTTCTATTATGTTTACGAATTATTTCTTCTTTATTATTTCCGAAGGTTCACCAATGTTAGCAAGAAACACAATCGTGCACAGGATTATAAAATTACATAAGTGCGTAATTGTATGTATGTATGCAATGAACTTTACTTTACAAATTAGTTCCTTTTGACAACACATTTGAATCATATGAAATAATATAGAACATAATACAGTTATACAACATTTGTAATGAACTTTTTGCAAATCAAATTTTTCTTTGATTCTTTGCGCATTTTGTTGTGTGTGTGTTTTTTTCTATGTTGCTCAATACGGTATGACTGGCGATTCAAGTTTACCTTCCCTTGTTTTAAATCATATTGTGCATATGGTTGTAGAAAGAACGCTTCCCTGTCTTTCTCTAATTCGTTTGACAGAAAGTGCAATCCTAAAAGCGTAATTTTTTTTTCATGGCGGGCAACGCTGCTCTTTTGGGATTTTTACCTTCTGCTGGTACATTCCTCTTTTTCAAATGACAAACATCGTGAGAAGCGTAACTATTTGCAAAAAAAAAAAAAAATTCTTCATTCGTGTGGGTATATATTGTCGCAGTTTATTTCAAATGTTCGTTGCACCATCCTTCATACTGGGCGGGCTGACATGCGCTCGAAGAGTGAGTGTCTGGCTATTTCTTTTCGGGAGCAGTTCGGGCATTTTTCATTTGTTGTTATGCGGAACTTATATCGTCTCTCTCTCTCTCTCTCTCTCTTTGGAACGAGTAACTTGCCATCATATTTTTCATTCGAAGTCGTTGACTTCTTGCGGCGTCGGTGTTCTAAACCAGACTGACCATTTCATTTCTTGGGTATTTTTTTTATCTATTCCCTTCGTGTGTGTTTCTGTTCTTCCATGCAGAGGTCTAATTTATCTGCGTCACCAGCGTTTCCTAGGTGTCTGTCTGTTTGAGGGAATCCTCCCTTTATTATGATCTCCATGGTTTTTATATTTTGCGGAAGGTCGATGGTTGTCCTGTCTGAAGCTTTGTGTTGTTTGATGTCCAAGTACTTCCGGAGCGTGCTTAGCCAGTATGCTACAATGTCACGTCCTTGAAGATTGTTGTCTTGGAGTATACTTGATGTGGTTTTTATAATAGCTAGTATACGCCAGAATATTTCGAGGTTTTGCAAGCTTTGTCGTCCTCTGTCTCTATTTTAAACGAAGCAATTCGTTTTTTACAGGTAGCTGTTTGGTTTCGCATAAATATGCATTTACCAACGTTGTGATTCGGTTTACCGCTTTCCGGGGAACGATAGGTATTCTTGCTACAAGGAATGCCCGCATGCATATACTTTTGTTTGATAATTTCTATTTTCTTTATTGATTGATCCGGTGTTGCTACGTTTTCGAGTGTTTTCTCCATTCTTTTTAAGGCTACTTCTCACATCTGCGGTGACACTTTTCCTTGATCGAAAAGGACGCCTAGTATTTTCGCCTTTCGAACTATTTAAATATTTGGCGGAAGGTCTTCCATGTCGGGCCAAAAATTGAAGCATTGATTTTATTTAAATTCGATTGGGCGCCATACATCGACTTGCATTCCTTAACTATTTCAGCAAAGTAAACGAAAGCTTGATTCATTTCTCATAAACGTGGGGGTGTCGTCAGCGCAGGCTGCGACTTTAACCGTGCTTTGCCCAAGTAAGGGGAAGCCTGGAATTCTTCTTGTTTCGCTGCACTTTTCTTTTGTTCGTCATCGTGTGTTGTGAACGGCTGTGATCGTTATGCATGTACTCAGCCTCTCTATATTTCCTTTTTACAACGGAGCTGCATATGGCAAGAGTACCGTAGAAATTTCATGTCCACATACAAAAGCTATCAGCATCATCATCAATGGTTCATGCCCCCGTAAGCACTCGTACCCTCTTAAGCAAGCAAAAAATGCAATGGCTCAAAGCCCCGTAAGGCTGAGCCTTCAAGCACTCAGCAAAGTGGAGCGAATGGTGCTTACATTCTTTCTACTCACGCATACAACTTACACAACAGCATGTCGAAAACTGTTATCATCAATGGTTCATACCCCCCGTAAGCAAGCACAAATGCAATGGCTCATAGTCCCGTAGGGTTCATGGCTACTCACTTTACGTAGGCTAGTTGCGATTAACTACCCCTGCGTTCGTTGTCGGCAATTTCAATGTGGACTTGTCGGCACTGAAAAGGGAGTGGTTTACGCGTTTCGTGTCGCAGACATATCGCTTGCGATGCCACACCGATCCTTTCCAACCAACCACCCAGCGGCGTACGTGCATGGATTTGACATTATCAAAGTAAGGCGACAGGCATTTCAATCTACACCTCAACAGTCGGACTATTACAGCTTGGTTTGCACAACACCATGGCCGAATTTATTGAAGCTCAAAACGTCAATCAGATCGGACGACAGAAACGTAAATTGACTGGAAGGCACGTACTCGGACAATTACGACACCCGACATCAGAGTTTGCTCCACGCGAGCCCCTGTCAATCAGACCAAACATCCCAGAAAGCATTACAGTGGCCCGGTACTTCGGCATATGCACCCCGAACACTATAAGGGCAGGCACGCTGCACGCGCAATGGCAGTGCACCGAGCATACAGCAACGACCTGGACACCTATACAGACGCCACGTGTTACCCCCCCATTACAGCTGAAATGGCAGCGGTGGCCAACTGGAGGGGCGAAGCAGTATTATCAGCCACAATACGCACCGACAATTCCACTGAAGCTGAAGAATGCGCTATAGGCCTTGCCATCAGTGCTCAACCCCTAGATAAGATAATTTATGTTCTTACAGATTCCTAGCAAGCATGTCGAAACTACGCACAGGGCCGGATTTCCCCGATGGCTCATAAATTTCTACACTAGAGCCAACATATCCCACTAGTTTTGGACACCTGGGCATGCGTCTCTCCCTGGCAATGAGCACGTTTATGCGACAGCCCGAGGCCTCGTCCTCCGGGCGCCGTTGGGAGGCCAGTCCAACCCAGACAAAGTGGAAAAGGTACCACTTACATACACGTACATTCATCTCTACATACTATCCCGTGGATCGTTCCCTTTATCCCACGTGAAACTAAACCGTGCAGATGCAGCCGCTCAATTGGCGCCAGCTCCAAACTAATACGCTCCCCAGCTTTGCTTTCCACCACACATTTTACCCTACGGAGTGTCCCGACAAAAGTCCTTTCTGTGGAGGATACTCAAACCTCTACCGTTCTACGTGGGAATGCTCCAAACCACCTGGCGTTCCTACAATACCCAACGCCTCCCCATCCCAGTGGGAAGCCGCTCTTTCCCGCACAGCCTTGGACGACCAGCGAGACCTGATTGACCGGGCCAGCCGAATAGCAGCAGCAAATGAACTGCTACTACTACTACTACTACTACTAATACTACTACTACTACTAAATCTACTACTACTACTACTACTACTACTACTACTACTACTACTACTACTACTACTACTACTACTACTACTACTACTACTACTACTATTGCAGTTGCGAGTATGCCGATTACTGTATATGATAGCGGCCACAAAGCCATTGACCACCTTTACTAAGTGACAATGAGTGATGCCATTGAAGTCTTTACGACACGTTTTATTACCACTGTGTTTACAGCTCCACTGATCATCCACCTTCGCAGGGCGTAATTGCCTCGAATTTTACAGCGAGGCTGCATATGGCAAGGGCATTTCCGTCGTCCCCGAACAACCTGCGAACTAAAGTTTGTTGGCGCACTTCGGGGCAACTCGTGCCACTGTTTACGCGTTCGTCGTCGTCTCCTTCCACAGCTAGCTCCGTTGCCACTCACTGCATAAGGGGCATGATCCATGCATTGGCAAGAGAAAACTATTATCATCAGCAACGGCTCGAGCATCGTCGTCTTGTTCCACAGCTGACTCGTTTGCGCCCCTAGGCGCTATGCCTCGGCGCAACCGCTCGAACGCGCTGGTGCCTATGTCGCGCGTGCGTCGTGGTCGTCTTCTTCCAGAGCTGGCTCCGTTGCCTCTCATCATTCGAGCTTAGAGTTTCATTTCTCTTCTGTCGTCGTAATGGGGACGCCGCGTTGATTTTTTTTTATTATTTACGGTGGTATGAACCATTGCTTAAAAGGATATGAGCCACTCATTGTCTTACGTGACGAACGCACTTAATCACAGAGGTGATGCGAGAATGTGTGTGCATATATACCTATCGTCACGATGACCACCGATCAGGACAATAAATATGTTCGTGCCTTTGTTCAAAATTTTATGTCACCTCTGCGTCGTGTGCTAAACAGCTTCGCTGGCCATCCACATTCACAGAGTAGAATGGCTCACGACTTTTAATCTAACTTCCCCAGTGTAGGATAATAAACCAATTTTTCGCTCTCTGTTTTTCTTTCTTTCACCTCTCTCTCACTGTCTTGCTCGCTCTGTATGTTTCTGCACATTTCTACATTTAGATCCTTTATCTGCAGGTGATTTTCTCGACATCTTGCAAAAAGTACTGGCGCCTAGTGTTCCTGTTGCGGAGGTAATGGTGGCGCTGGTAGTACTTTTAGTGGCAATTATGGTGGCAGCGGCGGTGGTGGTAGCATTGAGCCGGTGCTGTGGTAGGGGCACGCAAACAAAGTTAGCGCACGTGTATGTGCTTTGAGTGGACATTAAAGAACCCTGGGCAATCAAATTGGGGCCGTACCCCTCCAATACACCGTCTCTCATAGCTCACGGTAGAGTTTCGGGACATTATAAAACCACGTTGTTTATTACATATTACATTTCTAGACGTATTTTCCGGCACGCAGCTCTCACCATCTAGTATAAAGAGAGAGCGACGTAGCAAGCCCAATGGCTTTCTTTGTCCTCCAGGAATTCGCTTCTCGCAAGTAGCCAGTTAACTTGTCAGTATGCTGACAATAAGTCTGCTAACCTAACCATCAGCTACCCCACAGACGTTTTTCTTCTGCCCAATAATCCTGCACTCTCAATCTACAGCAGTACGCGGTTGTTACGCGTCGTTTGCAAATAATGTAAAGAAGGTGCCTGCCGAACAGCCCAATGCCGCCTCATAAGCTGGCTTTCGCTACCGCCTCCTTTTGTCCGCACAGCCATCCGAGCCCGAAGTTCCTAAAGAAATGTCCAGTACGTTCATTTACGTCTAACCTGATAAAACAATAAAATATATGCGTATACGTGGAATTTCGAAGCACACGTACGCACAGACGAAGAGGAGGTCCTTTAAGAGTTGAAAAAAATATTTTAAGGAAATGCCTAGAGTTCATGCAGGAGGAGACGTACGGTGAAAGTATAGTGTCACCATTTACTTTATAAACGCCACTGCAGTGCCGGCAAATCCGTCGCCGGCGAAATCTTGCTGATGAAAGATGTATAAATAGAGTATCAGGCTAGGTTTTAAAAAAAAATGAAATCAGCGAGACAGAAGTTCGGGCACATCTGTTTCTGTAGCCAAGACAAACGAACGTTCGCTGGGGAAAAGAAAAGAAAGCCCTTCTTCAGCGAGCTCGGACAAATAAGAAACTTTCTGAGAGCTTCGGCGCCATTTGATTAAAAAAATGAACGCAGCGTTATTTCAAGGCGGCAGCAGCAGGGTTAGCAGAACCTCGTTTTACTGCCGCCGAGCGACAGACGCCGTCGAGGACTCTTCTGCGATACGCCATCCGATTGAGCCGTTTATTTTCCCGAGTGCTGGCAGCTGTTTGTTCGCGAGTGATGGTGTGATCAGTGTGACACACACATTGACGGTTGTTTCAGTTTTCAGGTTCGCTTCATTGCAATTAATTTTAAAGTTCAAGTGTGATAGAGTGCATGGTTAAGTAAGGCACATAGTGAGAGGTCCCAGAGGGGGAGTGCTGCACTTCGTTTTGGTGCCCTTTTTCCCGTTTAATTTGCAAATGAATGGCCCGCGCGTACGATAGCGAACTGTTAAGCGTAGCTGGAAGGATTTACTTCACCAATCACCAGCCTTCATTCGTACAACAATATAACGTACTGGAGAAGGCGGCGATATGCTCGATTTGGTGCTAAGATTTCCTACACCGTAAAAAAGGAAGTGATAAGATTCCCTGAAATCGGCAAATCTTGTTATAATAACTATAAAATCATAATTACAGTAGAAGATAAACAATGTGTTTTATGTAGTGAACTGAGTGTACAATATTGATGAAATAAGCACGAACAAATAACGTATAATTGAACAGCAAAAAACGCCAAAGAAAACATGTCATCAATAAACAAGAACAGGTATGTGGAAAGTGAACAGAATAAAACTCATTTTTTTGTGTGTGTGAATTACGAGAGATGTAGGTTCAGAAAGTGTTCAACACCTGTTAGACATGTAGCAGCCCTTACGTGAAACGATAAGTAGTTACTAAATTTTATGGCTGCATATAAAAGTGTTAGCTTTAGCTTCCCAAACAATACAAGAACCCTCGGAAGAAGACTATCTTGATCACCGAAGATACATTAAGAATTAATGATCTGCAGATAGTTGAGTGTACCCTCTAGATCTGCAGAAGTGTACCCTCTATTTAGTTTCTTTGTGTTCGAATTTCACTTAGACTTGACAAGCCAGTCTCAAATAACATAAACGAGATATTGCAGCTTCTTTCTACTTTTGTTAGTATACTGACATCATCTTTTTTCACTCATATAATAAAGCTTGCACTAAACGCAGGTTCTTCAGTTTTTTTATTGCGCAATCCCCTTGTTGCACGGAAGAATGCATCGAAGTTTCAGAGCTGTTATTACCGCGTTTAGTTTAATGAGAACAGCGAAGGTACCAATAATGTTGTCGTTGTCTCGTTAACCACAGCTACATAATAACTGTCGCTATGTAACATTTTCAACGGTTTCAGTTTCAGTTTCAGTTTATTATTCGTTCATAACAATTTGTTACAAAATATGGTATACAGACAAGGGTCCCAAAGTCAGAGACTGCACCGGGACCCTTGGATTAGAAGTTATACAAAAAATAAAGCGGAATACAGAGCAGAGCAACAAATCATGAAATAAGCAAAATATAACCTAGAAACTGAGTGACGACACACATAAAAGACAAAAGGAAGAGGAAAGATGCACAATCATTGGTGATTCCACAGCTTCTAAAGAGCAAAATAGCATTGTAGGAAATTAATCAGACAGCAAATAATTCTTGAGTTCATATTTGAAAGAGTACAAGGTAGTTGACAACCTAATGGAATATGGAAGACTGTTCCAAAGCTTAAGCGCGCAAAAAGAGGAAGCCATCTTTCCGTAATTCGTATGACATAAAGGCAACAAGAAATTTCTTTGTGCTGCAAACCTTGTGTTATTGGGATTAAAAAGGAGATCAGAACTAACAAAGTTGTAAGAAACTTGTTGAGTTAGTAATTGAAAAATAATATCGCTAAATGATAGTTAAACAAATCAGTAACTTGAAGAATGCGGTTTGTACGTAGTTGTGAAGAAGCGTTAGAGAAAAAATGGCTTCGCGTTATAATGCGGATAGCCTGATTTTGAATGCGCTGCATAGAGGAAAGATGACAATGATAAGTATTACCCCAAGAAGCGATACCATAAATGATATGACTATGAATGAAAGCAAAGTATAACGATAATAATGCTTCTTTGGGAAAAAAATGCACGTGATTTGAGTAGTGCTCTAATGCCAAATGCTGTTTTTTGTTTGATGTGTGCAATGTGGTTAGTAAACTTAAGGTGGGGATCTAATTTGATGCCGAGGAAAGAAACACAAGTGGAGGCAGGAATGTCATGCCCATTCGGAGTTATGGTCGGAGAGCAAGGTAAATGTCTCTGCGATGACTTAAATAACATGAATTGCGTTTTCGTAGGGTTTATAACTAGAAAATTGGCGTTACACCATTCAGTAATTTTTGACAGGTCACTGTTTAGTTTCAAAGTTAGCGAAAGTAATGATTTATCCGAGAGGGCAACAGTCGTATCGTCGGCGTATAATATAGGCAGGGTATAATTAAGGCAGTCAGGTAAATCACTTATATAAATGGAAAATAATAGTGGACCTAAATTCGAGCTCTGAGGCACTCCTTTGTTAATAATTTTGCTTTCAGCGAAAGCCCCACCTGCGTACACTGTTAATTCACAATTAAACAGATAACTTTTTAATAAATTAAGAGCTGGACCAGAAATGCCAACAGACTCCGGTTTAGTAAACAAAACCTTGTGGTTTATTGTATCAAAGGCTTTAGCAAAGTCTAAAAAGACCGAGCGAACAAAGTATCCGAGATCAAGTGAATGTCGAATATAAGTTAGTCGAGCTTCCTGAACGAAAACCGAACTGACAGGGTTTCAGCAAGCTAAATTTGTTAAGGTGAATGTTAATACGACGAAGTATTAATTTTTCTAGAACTTTACTAATTGAAGGTAAAATACATAAAGGGCGATAGTTCCCGACTTGAGCTTTGTCACCCTTTTTATGAACAGGAATGACTTTAGCTTTTTTTAGACTTCTAGTGAATATACCGGTCTTGAACATAAGGTTACTTAAGTTACTGAGAGCATCAGAAATAGTCGGAGCAACAAGCTTTAAATGAAATGCGGAAATTCCATCAAAACCAGGACTTGTGTCCTTTAAGTTGAAAATCTCAGTAAGGACTTCTTCAGATGTTACAGGGAACAAAAAGAAAGATTTATCGCATAGGCTCGTATGATAAACAGAAGGAACATGGGTAGTATTAAAAATTTCATAAAAGTGATTACTGAACGCACGAGCAATGCTAGGTGGGTCAGTGATAGTCACATTATTGTAGATTACTTCTTCAATGGAACTGCCAGAACGCGGTACATTCAAAAACTCGTTGATAAATTGCCATTGTTCTTTTGGATGAAACTTATTTTTCATGAATTCATTTTCGTAATATTGCCTTTTAGATTTCTTCAATAAATTACTCAACATGTTTCAATATTTCTTATAGCGTAATGCTAAATTAACATTGAAAGGCTGTTTTTTAGTCTTCCTATACATGTTTTCTTTTTTACTCATGCTCACAAGTAGCCCTTAGTGATCCAAGGATTATGCGGAAATTTAAATTTCTTTTTGCACTTAACAGTGACAGTGTTAGCATGAACAGCTTTTAAAAGTAAAGAGGAAAATAACTGAAGCGCTTCTTCTGGATTTAGTTTGGTAGCTATAACTGTCCAGTCAATTTTGTCAATTGCATCTACAAACTTTATAATATCAAGACGAGACGTAAGATAACAGGGATCTGGCCTAGGAGGGTTAGATTTGAATGTGACGAATACAGGGTAATGATCTGATATGTCTATGTCAATTACACCAGACTCTGGTGACGGCGAAATATTAGTGAGGGCATGGTCTAAGAGGGAGCTGCTTCCTAGAGCGGAAATCCTGGTGGCCGAAGTTATTAATTGCTCAAGCCCAAAGCCAGAAAAACAGTCCGAATAAGCGCATACAGTACTATTGTCGACATCGAGCAAGTTAATATTTATATCACCTACAATTAGGACAGGCTTGTTTTCACTAGTAATTGTTTGAAGAACTAAAAAGCTAAGATGACGAAGGAAATCAGGTATGGAAGATGATGGAGAACGGTAAATACAGCCAATAATAATTCCGCCACAATAATTTGGAAAAGACAAGGCATCGGTTTCGATCCAAGCAGTTTTGCAGTGAAATAGATCTATGGAAAGGTCCAGTCTACGTTTATATTTAATGTGGGGTGCGACGAAAATCGCGCTACCACCATGTTGATATGCAACACGGTTACAATACTCAGCCTGATAGGCACGGAACCCGTATAAATTGCTATTGATACGGCGACATATCAATGCAGCTGCGTTTGCAAAGCAAGCAGGCAGTGAAAAGTCCTTGGCAATTGCTTTTTGTAGAACAAGTGCCAAACATTAGAAAGCCTCGATGTAAAGGATGCTGAAGTGGAAGTTTGAGCGAGTTGGTACGACATAATCGCGATTAAAGCAGTGCAAAACGACATGCCGTTACCTTGGCATTCGTTACCGTGGATACAGCTGCGTACCGTAGTTGCAACGACGTGAGGTTAGTAAAGGTCACTGGGACGAGCTTAATCGAGAAATCCTCGAGGACTTGAAAACAGCCAGGTTAGGTGACACGTGTGTTAGCAAGCCTCTGGTTGCTTTGTCAAAGAGGATTGAGTTCCTCGATTCGTGGCATTGCTTGGGTTGTGCGCATGCTATGTACAGTCATGTTATATTGTAAGTACTTTTTATCCACTTTAATCCTTCGTGTTTATCTTTCATACTTTCTTTTCATTCGCCTTTCGTTTTCCGTAGACCGCTCAACCATGTATAGGGTGTTTTGTTTTTTTTAGCTGCACCAAGTTTTAAACATTCCCTCTGACAGATAGCACAATTCTAACCATTGACCTAAATTACTCGATGAGGCAGCCATTACTTCTACGAGAAATGAAAATGCCAAGTTTGTTAATTAACGTAATTACGCTAATTATTTTTTACTAAATACTTTACGACACATATTTCAGTCTACGTATTATAGCCGGGGAGTTCGAAAGGCGTATCCACTTGATACATATTCTCAGCACTGTACCAGTTTCTACATATTATTTTCGAAGTGTACGATGAAATGCATTGGCGTTCCATTTACATTTTTTTTTAAAGAGAACGCTGTTTCATGCATTATTAAAGCACAAATGTAACCGGAAAACCTATGTATTTCGTCGGACACATTGAGAATTAATATCTCGAAACTGGTGCAGTCCAGAAAATTCGTTCCGAGTACGGCTTGTCGAACTCACTAGGTACAATTCGTCGCTTAATATATGCGCCGTAAAACAAATAAATAAAACGTTAGGGTAATTATGGTAATTACACAATTAAACATTTTTATTTCTCGTATATGTAAGGGCCGCTTCACCGAATAATGTACATCGAGGATTATAATTGTGCTATTTGCCACAGGCATATTTGCAAATTTGGTGCATATAAAAAATGGGCTCTAATCCCCCGCTGTGAAGGTGGTTGGCCAGCGAAGCCGTGGTAACACCTGTTTTCCGGCATAGACCAATGTGACGTAGCCTTGAACTGGGTCCTGCCGAGCCTGAGCACCACGCAATTGTGCATACTGACGTTGCATATCACAGTTGCAGAAGCTGCACTTGCCGCGAAGCGCCAGCTGCAGTTTGTGAAACCGTAATCTTTATCGGGAAACGCTTGCGGCGAATGCTATGCGTGACGGTGAACATTCTGTTTCTTTTTTTCCCCTGCACGGCCGGCGCCGCCGCTTCCGTGGAGGTGAGCGCCATCTGGTGTGCTACAAGGAACCCAGTGGCACACAGAGCTGTGATTGGTTGAATTGTTGCCCACGAACACGAAAGACACATTGGGTGGTAGAGGTAGGGTGGCTAGAAGGCTAGCCACCCTAGTAGAGGTATACTGACTAGCTGTAAGAAAAACAAAACAACATTCTGTATATTGCGCGGTGATGACGAAATAATCTTAGTTGTGAGTGAGCGCTGTGTATGTGTCTTTCTCGGTCTGGTGCTCTCCGGTCGTTTTTCGCTGTATTGAGGCCAACTTCCTATAAGCTATCAGCCGTGTTAAATTCAAAATAATTTGTGTGATTTACGTGGCATCTCACCAGCCTTGGACACTGAAAACAGACAAGCTCAGGGCGTACAGATTGCGCTGCGACGATTGTGTGTGCAAGGTATTACACCAATCTACACCACAAGAATAGGTGAGAGTTCAAAAAAAAAAAGAAAGAAAAGAGCCAGTGCACTTCTTCTTGGAGAGAAGTGTGACTCTCCGCCTTCACAGTGGCGTCAGATGTGTAGTGCATCTGACGCCTAGAGCCTGACATCTGACGCCTAGAGCATCTGACGCCTAGAGCCTGCAGTCCACAAACATCCAACAACATAGGATCTAAGATCTCACGTAAGGTTAAATAATTTCTATTCGGCGCTCAAGATGAAATCGCTCTTTGTGGTACACGGGGCGGCCCATTCAAGTGATATGTGTTCCACTCAAACGCTATCGAATTCTTAAACGCTTCCTTCCATATATATATATATATATATATATATATATATATATATATATATATATATATATATATATATATATATACATATATATATATATATTTTCGTTTCGCAAGCATCGTACGTCGGTCGCCTTCGTCCTCGTGGCACTGCTGACTCGACGTCTGACACTGTGTCACCGACCTGATTTGGTGGTTGCATTTTTGGACGGTGTAGTGTACCTAAATATAAACTTTGAATTTGGTTAAAGTTGGGACCTGCGAGGTGCAGAACAATAAACATTGCATCAGGTCACACGTTGCATAGCACAGTCGCACAGCGTATACCGCTTCGCTTCACATAGATTCTAATATGTGCTTTGGAGCTGCATAATCTGTAAAGCGAAATCAGCTCACTGTCTGATCGATTGGCGTAGGCAGTAAAACATAAGAGCGCATGCTCGTGCACGGCCAACCTAAGGCAACCACGAAACATCTGAGCGGCAGGCGCTATCAAATATTTGTGATACACTGGCATCGTTCTCACGCATTTCAAGTCTAGTATGCTTGAAATTACCATATGTCTACGCTAGCCTTGCTGCATGAGGCCCATGGCGATTCTCAACACAGCGACCACTGCGGTTGGTGAGCCAGCACGATACACATAGAAGCTGTGAGCTTTGGCATTGCCTTTTTGGCCTGTATACAGCCATAATATATGAGACGGTTCGCATAAAAAGAATGCGATGGCTATTTTTGAGCGCAAAATTTCCGTAATACGTATGAGGGCGTCGTAGAGAACTGAACGAACACAACCGAAAAAAAAATTCGGTTATCATCCTCTTTCTCTAAAAAGCACGAGAAAACGGGCTAACGCCGCACAACGTTTGTAAATATATACCCGCTGATGCCGTATACTTGGACCATGCGCTATATAGAACAGAGATATCTGTAATCCAGCACCTACTACTGCTTAGGACGCTCGCGCAGTTCGTAAACGGTCGCTTTGTTGGACAAGCTTAATTCAGACTGTAAGGTATGCTGCTATTACTAGCCAAAACTATTTTATTCATGGGTGGAAACCTCACCCATCCAACCAAGTAGTCACGCAATGTAACCTGCAGTGAATAGTTTGAACGCTTGTCAAACAGCACAGCTCCTTTCGTAGCAGAACAGTACCCAGGCTGTTACGATCGTCGCGTATGTTTTAGGGCTCCTAAACCGCAGCTTAGAAATAGAGGATAATACTGCAATAAGGTCACATTAGTGATTGGAACATTTAGAAATACCCAATTGATCTCCGAGGCTGATTGTAGGCTCAAATATGCGAGCACACATATCGCGCTGCGTGTTCTGTACACCTCAACGCCTACAGAAATTCCGGCCATGACGCCTTAAACCACTCCAGCACGTCTCACAGAACCGTTTACCACGTAGAAGACGCACGTCATACTAAACAGACCGCACGACCGCGAAAACAAACGCCAGAACCTACCGCCAAGCGTATACCTGCCATGCAAAAGACCGCTTTCACCCAAGCCAGTATGGCGCTGCTCATAGGCGGCGCCACTGCGTTCACAATATGGCGGCGCCTACGAAAAAACGGTCTATATGAAACACAAGTCGTGCAAGTGATTGATTGATCACGCGCTCGTCAGGTGTCTTGGAGCATTAAGCCTACATCGCTATGCTTCATACTTTTGTGTGTGCTCACCTCTGCTCACCATGCTTCCTTCACCACTTCCTTCATGCTTACTTCACTACTCCCGAAACGTCGCATTTAAATGCAAGTCATCGTTGCATCCGCGTCGCATACCACGAGGTCATGTGCACTTGCGTTTGCATTTAAATAGAGCCTGTAAAGAACTACACATGCTGCAAATACCACTGCTCTCATCATGCGTCTCTTTAGGTAGCACTAGTTTGAAAATATTGAGAGGAGGAGGAGGAAGAGAAGGAGGGGTGTTGCTTACTGCAGGCGAGGACCTAGCTTTGCAAAAGCTGCCGGAAATCGCTCCTCCTGAACGCCATCTATCAAACGCGATATGTTCTGAAACACTTCGCAGTCCAGCTGACAACTCAAAAACAAGTTGACACGGAGCCCAATACGTTGCGCGTCTTCGAAATCACGACGATCCACACAGCTCACCATTCACTTTCCAATCCTGTCTCACAGAGGAAATTAAGGAGGAGCCGAGCACCTCTCTAAGTTTCGCTAAGCGTGGCTTGCTCATATCCAACGTTTAAATGTGGGATATGCTGTAATCTTGCTGCACTCAGCTCCCATTGGAATGCAACTACCGTGATAGATATTCGAACCCTCTACCTCATGTTCATCAGAACACCATAGCCACTGAGCCACCACCACGGTTTTATAAAGCTTGTGACACACCACAGAAATTTGCGTAGCGCGGCCTCGTGCAAGACGGCTGTTTAAGTGCAAAGTGCATACGTGACAACAGGCATGCACATTTCTTCAGTACCGGTGTGCAATGACTTTTGTTTTTCTGTTTTCAGACTGCGCGGTATATCATATCGTTTCAAAATGTTCAGCAGCCGCTTTTTTTTACACACATCAGCTAGGCAAACTTTATGAAATCACTAACTCTGTTGCAATATACAGGTTCCCTAATCACTCTGTACGACAATGTTCGCTTGTTTTGACATTCCTCGATCTTCTTTAGTGCTTACGTCTATGAATACTTTTCGTTAATTATATTTTTCGGCGGCTCTTCTCACGTTTAAAATTGTCGAAACATGGTGCAGACGACCATGACGTGCTTTGTGGCAACCGGTTCAAGTTCATACGAGCGCAACGCAACATACGTACCTATATATACGTGACCAACGATGAGCCACCGCTGCCCAGACAGCGAAGAACCAATTAGGCAAGGAACGACGTTCCATGAGGAGTGCGTGACCTTGGTAAAGAACACCCACGACATCGATGGATAAATATATAAACTACTCTGGATCCGGTTTCAGTGCGCCAGAAGGAAAGAATTGGCACACGCGCGAAAAAGCGTCTTTACTAACGTTTCGACCATGGCACGGCCGAAACGTTAGTAAATATGCTTTTTTTGGATGACTGAAGTATTTTATTACCTTAACCTCAACAATTAATTTGCAGCGAAACTGTCAATGGGGGGTGAGACTATTTGGTGAAAATGTAGATTTCCTTTTATTTTACCTTCTTTTGATAGCGCTTATGTGTTCAGCTTTCAAAATATATACAAGGTGTCCCAACCATCCTGCACCAAGCTTTAAGAATATGCAAATGCCACTTAGCTAGACAGAAGAAAGATAATGTTGTATAGGTGTAGCTGATGACGAAGATGCAAGGACTGGCACGAAAGCGCCAGTTCTACGGGAACCGTTAGAATTCAAGCGCGTTGGGGTACCCAGGGGTTCATTCCCGGACATTTGTGTGCTTCCACGTGCGCACTCTCGATGGATTTGCGGCTGGTAGCAAAAGATAAGCAACTTGAAACTGAAAGCTGAAGCAAAATGGACAATGAAAGCACTGCTTCAACAGAGAGAAAGGCGACATGTAATGTTCTGAGCCAGTAATTCGTAATCGTTGCTTCCCGCGTCGCGTTTCACCGTCTCCGCGTGATTTGGAGATCAGGTTGAAGTTTGCACGGCTGGCGGCGGCGCAAGGCTGATGGCGTCGCATCCTGGGGCCCCCGTAATCCTGGGGCCCACGTACCGCAAAGCACCCTTTCTTTAGGGAAGCTCTTCTTGATTCAGAGAGACCATATCGGCGGTGGCGGGTTCAGTAACAATAATTGGTCCGCCGATCGCGTTTAGTCACAACGGCGCCGAGGGGTTGTTGAAGCGGCACCTCGAGGTCCCTACGAAATGAGTCACCGCAGCAATTGTGATAGGCTTTCATGGTTCTCTTCGGGGAAGCTCGCAACGCTCGCAGCTGCAGCTGGCTGAGAAAACTTGCATGTTGCCACCTCGGCAGGCCATTCGTAACAGGGCACCCATGCACACTTTCACAAGTGGATCATCGAGAGGCAC
This sequence comes from Dermacentor andersoni, assembly GCF_023375885.2. Lineage (NCBI taxonomy): Eukaryota > Metazoa > Arthropoda > Arachnida > Ixodida > Ixodidae > Dermacentor > Dermacentor andersoni. Next base: position 42,844,261 of record NC_092817.1, read on the forward strand.
GGATAAAAAAGTCTAGAATCACTCTGCTCAAGAACACTCATATTACATATTACAGACGTCGCGATGGCACAAGCGTTTTAGCTATACAAATTAAAAAAAAAAACTTTCATGTTCGCATACAAGTAAATTCAGTAGATAGCAGCACGTAGCGTGGGACATGAATCGTACTGCATGGAAACGTTTTGCTATTTGGTGTTACATTGGGGGTGACGTGAATTTCACCTTGTTCGGTCATGCCAGTGGCTGATTCTCCTCCCATACTAGTGGAACAAGGAGAGAAATGTTAGCCACGTTTGGCCCGCAACGCGGTGCATTGATAACGAATAGTTATAAGGTTCAGCGTTGGACCGAAAGCTCCTCGGATAGTGTTCGAAGAATACGCGGTGGTCGACAGGTTGGCGGCGACACAGCACGCGAACAACTGATGTTCTGTAGCAGAAACAGCGTCTTGGCAGCTACCAGGCGCTTCAGAACGCTGGCGGGACAAGGAGGGTCGCTACCGGCGTTACGGGAATCGCTAGCGTTTGTAGGTGGAAGTTCGCTGTCCGTTACGCTCGGACTACATTAGGTGTTTGTGCGCACGGCGTTCGTGCCAGCAGTGGGAGGCCGAACGCTGCAGAGTCAATTGAGCGGAGTATGCGTCCACTTGGCTTCCCCGTTTATTGCAGCCAAACGCACCGCGCGTCTCGTAATATAGCAGTGCACGCGCCGGCGCCTACCCAATAGCCGCGGCAGTGCCGGCGGCCGTGTAACGCGATTTTCGGTGGACTCTGGCCGGGCCTGGGCCTGTTACCCTCGGCCCCGGGCTGGCCTCTGGCTTGAAGACGAGGAACCGCGCCGCGCACTGGTCTGTTCCTATAGGTCAGGCCTTCAGGCACACTTCAGTGTTCTAAATAGATCCAAGGGATTATGTGGTGAGCTCTAGTGACAAGTTCAGGAAAACTGGCATTTAATTACTTTAGCAAAGAAAATAAGAAAATAGTAGTTATGATTGCTCTTTCTTGTTAAGTACATTTTGAAAGAAAAATGTTAACCTTTTCTTTCAGAAAACAAAAAAACTTTGCTCTCGCTAAAGAAAAAAAAAACTTACTCAAAATATGTCTTGATACGCAGTGACTGTTCCGACTTTATACTACTGCACTATATTATCGTTCTCGGTATGCTTATTTTATTGCAACAGCGTACAATTTATCGCTTTTCATTTATTGCACCGCTTTGGCGACTGCTTTATAGTTGCTGCAGTGTCACATAGATGACTTCCACCTTAACTGCATTGGCAACGCTCTTCGTGGGCTTTATATTTGCAATGCACACAGCGAAACAGCTGGCAGACAAAGGAGGGAAAGGCACGACGTAGGCAAGTCATTCCTCCAAAACGGCTATGTGCCACTCTGACACAAACGGTGCAGAAACCGTGAATGCATTTTGATATGGGTCGTACTTCTCTGTGCACCCACCTCTCGTCACAATTCTTCCATGGGCAGGCATCGTGCATCGCCTTCGTCTTCACGACAGAGGACGTCGGTACGACTACGTCTGCAGTTAAGTGACGGAGGTGTAGGGCAATTATTGATTCTTAAAAATGTGTTGACGCGTGAAGTCACAAAACAATGTCTATTTACTCTCATACCCACGGCGCCATTTAGGCATTACAGTGTGTGTGTGGGGAGGAGGGGGAATTACATACAGCAACGTAAACAGTTTATGGCATACAATAAACAGCAGTATACTATACAATACAATAAAGAAACGTGAGGGAAGAAAAGTGGTACATCAGGATATCAATGTACAGCATGAACAACAATTTTTTTTAGGCAAGAAACGGCATCATACAACTAAGTAACAAAGCACTATGTAATGATAGTGAACTTTACATTAACTATATACTGGAAAATAAAGAACGAAGTTTCAAAGAGCAGTTGAAAAATATTCATTATTAAGTATACCAACTACGGCAGCAGGCAGTCGATTCCATTCTAAAATGGTTTCGTTCTGAATGGTAATATACTGATACACTTTTTTTTCTGCACACGCTTGATAGTTATGCTATTTGAATTGCTTGTGCCATTCCACACCACTGAGGCGTATTCAAGCAATGCGAGGCAAATGGATATGAACAATTTACGGGAAGGTAAGTGGGCTACAGAAATCTCTTGTAAGCCTGCGGATGGAATCGAGAGCGCGTATACGCATCGCGTTGCTTACGCTTAGTGGGAGCGAGGAAGCTTAATGTACTTTCAAAAAGCACGTCGAGATCGCTTATTTCAACAAGCCTCGTCAACACTGCATGTTCAAGAGAATAAGGGAACACAATATTATGAGTATTACGCGAATGTGGCATAATTATGGTTTTAGATTAATTTAGACAGGACCCGTTTAATTACCATTATTTAAGGAGGATAGGTCGGACTGCATAGCTCGACAGCGCTTAATACTACGTATATCCTAACAACAACAACAACAACAACAACAACAACAACAACAACAACAACAACAACAACAACAACAACAACAACAACAACAACAACAACAACAACAACAACAACAACAACAATAATAATAATAATAATAATAATAATAATAATAATAATAACAACAATGCACTGATTACCTGTAATAAGCTAGGAAACGGGAAGCGACGACATGGCCAACGTAGCACAGTCAAAAGTCCAAGCACGTGCCGAACATTGCTCGTCCGGGCACAAGAGCTGAGCCGGGGACGGACCAAAAGGCTATGGCGATGAAGGAGCCGGTGATGGAGAGATTGGATAGAGGAAATAAAGGACGCAAGGAAGTTGGCGGAAGTGAAAAAAAAAAAAATCACATTTGGCCGAGAGCAGCCGCGCTATGCGATGCAGATTTCACGACCAGCCTGCGCGGACAGAAACGAGCATTGCTTGTACGCCTGATGCGACGGACGTGAAGCCCGATCAATGGCTTTAACTATGTTTTTGCCTTCTTCTTCTTCATTTTTTTTTTAAGTCTATCGGTGTAGACTCTGAGACTTGTTCGCGGCGTTTTGCTCCTGGAACATCTGTCAGGCGGCTCTCTATCGTTCGCCGCCTATGCATCGGTTCATTGAATGTATTAGTTATCAATTTTCGAGACGCAAGCGGGCAAATTTTTTGCACCCGCTTTAGCTTCCAACTGCGAACGCAGACTTCTAGCCTGCATGATGGAGTGTATATATATATATATATATATATATATATATATATATATATATATATACAGTGATCGGCACGGGCGTGTTTGGAGCCATATAAGTTTCTGAGCACGTCGACCTATACCGAGCTTCGATGCTTTCCTCTTCAATGATGTACTGCATGATTTCCTTTGATGCCTCCATACTTTCGAACTGACGTGATCTTGTGCAGAATATAGGGCGCGTACACGATGCAAATTCCGACGAACCTTTACGTCATTGAAATTTGGCTGGTATGCCCTTCGCAGGCTGCCTTTATAAAACATGTTCCCGTTGGAGGAACAACGGTCTCGCGAGAGCTCCACATTCAGAGCGTATACATCGAATTTTGATCGCAGAGACGGAAAAATCAGATTGAAAGTGCATGTATCGCGAGCGCCTCTCGTCGCCTTTGAAGAACACGCTAGCACTCTTCAAATGCGTAGCTCGTTGCACAGCGCTGCTCCCGTACATAGTTACCAGTTCTTCACTCGACCATTTCGCAACATTTGCCGAATTAAATTCTGACTACTCGCTGAAGCTGTTCAGACCGATGACATGACGTACGCTTTATGGTAACATTCCATTGGGCGAAAAGGAGCGCACAGAAGCGCCCCCAAAGTGCTCTCTGAAGCGTAGCTGCCTTTCAATGGGCGAACAGTAGTAGGAGCGTGTTACCCAGTTACCCAGTAGCAGAACAGGAGCGGTATGTCGACGCCAAGAGCAGTCGAGTTGCTCCCGCGCGAATAGCGGAGTGAGAAGGAAGTCACCTGACGTAAAAACGTGATATCCTTTTATTTTAGTTCTGTTTTCGTCGTTCATGGTCAGGACGAAATTTATTGTCAGAGCAAAGTTCACGTGACAATCACCGCGCAAAGGTGAGCAATCTGGTCAACTTATACAGCTTCGCCCTTACACCTGATCTCGGAGAGCATGCAGCGTCTCTATGCAGGAGCAAGCAGTCGCACTCTCTCTGCGCTACTGCGTCTGCTCCTCCCTGCCCTTTGCATGCGCTCCCGTTCGACCAATGGAATGCGCCGTTAATGAGACGGTGGCGCGCGGAATGCCGGCCGTTCGCGAAACATATCCCTTCTCGTGCTCGTAGTCGTAAATATATGGACACGCTATTGGCCACGCAGGGTGACGTGATACAGTGTTCGTTCCTGTAAAATTGTTTTGTTGTTGCTCAAATGGCAAGCTGTCTGAGGGAAGCACAAAACTGGGTTTGTGTTCCTGGTAGGGATCACATTCGGGGACGCCCCATTCAGTGTGCATTCACAATAGGCAAGCCAATGAAGAGGGCGCCCTTCGCTCCGGTGACTACGGTTACGGTGGAAGAAAAGTAGGGAAACGACAAAAAACGGAGACGTACAAAAATCAAGTTTATAATATGGGGTCAGAAAATTCGGTTATGGGAATTCATCGTCGGGTTTTTTTTTCTTCTTTTTCTTTTTTAGCCTAGGTACGACATTAGGCAGTATAATAGCAAGAGCTTGATGGTGCAACCCACTGCCCCGTTCCAAAGGGGATGCTCATAACATCCATCCATCCATCCATCCATCCATCCATCCATCCATCCATCCATCCATCCATCCATCCACCCATCCATCCATCCATACATCCATCCATCCATCCATCCATCCATCCATCCATCCGTCCATCCATCCATCCATCCATCCATCCATCCATCCATCCATCCATCCATCCATCCATCCATCCATCCATCCATCCATCCATCCATCCGTCCGTCCATCCATCCACCCACCTATCAGGATGTTACCTCACGCAAGAGCCAATGCATTCCGGAAAGTTCGTTGGCCTAGAATACGGTGTCTCTGCGTGCAAAGCCCGTCGCTCCCACCACTCAGCGCTGCCCTGCCATCTGCAGGTCCAAATCACAAGTGCCTAAACGCCAAATGCAAGCCAGCAGTCGGAAAGGAAAAGGCGCGGCGTCAGCAAGGACAGCGCGGAAAGCCGCTGTGCTGCACTTGTGAACTCCAAGTTCGCGGCGATTGCCACAGCCGCGCTGGATCTCTATCCCCATAGCGTTCGAGCGTGGCCGTGGTGGTGCCTATATAGAAGTGAGCGGGACCATTGTCTCCCGTAAGCTTCTTCCTTCGTTTTGTTTCCTTTATACCCGCGAAAAGGGCGGCGCATTGTCAATCGCTCTATATTGTGCCTGAGACTCGGTTATTTGCCTTTGGCTAACATTTTTTTTTTTTTTTGCTGCGAATCGCTAGGGTGAGGCTGCCAGAAATAGACTGAGCGCACACGGACAGGGGCAAGATCGAGCCGTGGAAGAGACTGCGTGGGCGAACGGCGCTGTTAAAAAAGTGAGGAACAAGAAACAGCGTTGATAAACGGGGCGCTGCTCCGTCATGCAATGTGTCAGCCGTCAACGGCACACGCTGGGCGTTTCCACCCTGTTTGTAGGATTGATGCTCCCCTGCGGAAGGCACTGAAAGGCGCTTCTGAAACGCGCAAAATAAGCAGGCGCCGTATACGTAGCTAAGCGCCAACGCACCGCTGTTCATGACGTGTGCGTGTAGCTGGATCCACTGGTTAAACTGAGCCCGAACTGCGTAGGGGCGTTTCAATTTTTCTGGTTTGTTCTTGTTCGCGTCACTGATAAACAATGGACCAATCTGACGCACCGCGCTCCAATATGATTGCGCCGGCTCCGCCTTTCTTTTTGTGCATCTATCGCTTTGTTCGCTCAATTTGCTGTTGTCGTGGGCGTTACTTCCCACTGGCAGGAATGTAGGTCATAAAACGTAAAGGGGAGGTAGAAGAAGGATGTTAATAGTCCCGCAAATAAGAGACTGAAAGTTAGAGCTGCTTGCGGGCTCAACTTTTAGAGATCCTCTCAGTAATAATAGTTTCTTGCGTTTGAATGGCCTATTAGACAGACTATAGTTCTCACAGACGTTCCCAACCTCCTCTGTATTCTTTTACGTCCTGCCTTTGCTTTTTCTCTCCTCTATTAGTTTTCCGTCGTTCATTTCTCATTACCCTTCCCCCATTGCAGGGCAGCACACCAGAATCATTTCGGGTTAACCTCCCTGCCTCTCCTACCCCGTTCGTATGTATATATATATATATATATATATATATATATATATATATTGAAAGGGGGTTTATTGCAGCTCGTATGCGGGATCGCAAGTGGCTCTTGATCGCGAGTCCTAGCTGTTCGCATCAGCAGCCCGAGCTCGGGTCTCGCGCCGCAGCGGTGGCAGTCCGCACAGCGCCACATGCATGTTACCCACTACAATCGCCCCCGCGGCGAAGAGGAGCCATCCTGGCGACCTAAGGTGATGACACGATAAGGGGGTCGTGGTACGGCTTCAGGCGACTGATGTGAACCGTCTCGCGGCCACGGCGGCGTTTGTCCGAAGATGGCGTCACCGGTTCGACCACATAATTCACCGGCGATGTACACGCGACGATCCGGTACGGACCCTGATATTTCGGAGCAAGCTTTGGGCTAAGGCCTGGAGACTGGAAGGGCAGCTGAAGCCAGACGTGAGAGTCCACGGCGAAGGACTGTGTGGGCTGCCCGTTGTCGTGGCGATCTTTGTTGATTCCTTGGGTATCCGACGTGAACGAGCGAGCCAGTTGGCGGCACTCTTCAGCATGGCGAGCAACTTCGGAAAGAGGGGTGAATTCAGAGGCATCCGGATGATATGGTAGCATGGTGTCGAGGGTAGTGGATGGTTCACGTCCATAAAGAAGGAAAAATGGGGAGAAGCCTGTGGTAGCCTGAACGGCGGTATTATACGCGTACGTCACAAAAGGGAGGACATCGTCCCAATTGGTATGATCAGACGCAACATACATGGTGAGCATGTCACCAAGAGTGCGGTTGAACCATTCCGTTAGACCGTTAGTGTGTGGGTGATACGCCGCAGTGGTGCGGTGAATAGTGCGCCAAGCGGCGAGTAGCTCATTAATAACTTCGGACAAGAAGACACGGCCTCGATCGCTGAGCAGTTCTCGCGGTGCGCCATGCCGTAAAATGAAATGCCGCAACATGAATGCGGCGACGTCGCGAGCAGCAGCCGAAGCAAGTGCAGCAGTTTCGGCATATCTTGTGAGGTGGTCTACTGCGACAATTATCCAACGATTGCCTTTAGCAGTGGATGGAAGAGGCCCATAAAGGTCAATGCCAATCCGATCAAAAGGACGTGCAGGACACGGTAAAGGTCGCAAAGGGCCTGTCGTATGAGGAGATGTCTTGCGTCGCTGACAGGCTACACATGACCGAATGTATTTGCGGACATAAGAATACATGCCGCGCCAGTAGTAGCGCTGGCGGAGCCGCTCGTAGGTTTTCAGGACGCCAGCATGAGCTTGTTGTGGGTCGGCGTGGAAATACGTGCATATGTCGGAGCGCAAATGGCGAGGGATGACTAGCAGCCATTTGCGACCGTCCGGCTGATAGTTTCGGCGGTACAAGATGGCGTCCCGTAGCACGAAATGGGTGGCTTGGCGACGAAGGGCCCGAGGGCATGTAGCCGTCGAAGAACTGTGAAGAATGTCAATGAGAGACACAATCCACGGATCTTTCCTCTGTTCAGACGGCATGTCAGTAACAGCAAGCGTAGCAACCGGGCACTCTATGGGTGAGGGTGGCGTTTCGTCGGATCGCATGGGCGATCGGGAGAGTGCATCGGCATCAGAATGTTGGCGCCCGGATCGATAGATGACGCGAATGTCAAATTCTTGGAGCCGAAGAGCCGACCACCTCACAATATATATATGCAGACTAGTTGGTTCATACTTGAAGTATGCTGAATTAGGCATACTTGCTGCGCTCTGTCCTTCCCTCTTCTTTTTTTCTTCTTGTGCATTTTGCACAGCACGTTTATAATCCTCTCGCCAGGCTTGCCCATTGCTAACAAATATGCCCGGACTGTGCAGCATGCCTATCCATCGTGCTTGCAAAATATTTCATCGGTGTGTGCCTGCGAAAACAAATGTAAATTCACCGGAAATCCCGTACGCCCTTCTCGAAGAAGCCAGTCTTCCAACCCCCTCTGGCCAAGGTGGTGATGGGTCTTCCCGCCAGTAAAGACGACGTCGCACTCGGCGTATTGAGCGCACAAGTAGACAGCACTAACACGACCAACTCGTAGACTCTCACATCCCGTAACTAGGGAACCACCCCGTCTGGTGCCTGCGTGCACCACCGATTTATTTCGGGCCCAGTAAATGTTGCTTCATCATCACCATCGTAAATGCTACAGAGATACTTAAGTCTCCTTATGTGCATTGAATGCGAAAGCAGTGTGACTCCTTCGCGCGATACTTCTCACTTCTCCATGTGCTCGGATTGGGCAGCGTCAGTATTGAGGGTGGACCACGGAAATTTTGGGGATGGGCCAAGTCACTTTTTGGAGTGGGCCAAGTCGGTTTTGAACGTGGGTCTACAGAATTTTCGAATTGGGCAAAGTCAAGTTTTTAAATGTGGGCCGCGCGTCGTCCGTCCAACGCCGTCGCTGTTCACCGTGGGGTTCACCGCAGTGCGAGTCGCAAGAACGCCAAGAACGCGACGTCATCACTTGGTCACGTGGGTTTCGGTAACATCGGATGTTAATGCCTGACAGACGCCGGATTTCTTGCTTCATGGGTCATATCTCTGCGCTTTAATGCTTCCTTGCTCGCTTACTGAGCTTGCTTTGTTTTGGTTCCTTTGCTTTGCTTGCTTTGCTTTGCTTTGATTTGCATTGATTTGCGTTGCTTTGCTTTGCTTTGCTTGCTTGCTTGCTTTGCTTTGCTGGGTGAGAGAGTTTGACGAAACAAGTGAATGTGAGGGAACAGTTGAAAGTGTACAATGAAATAAAGTAGACAAACTAATGTTAGAGACGGATTTCTTTTTTTTTTAGGCAAGCGCGTGCTACCTAAAGAACATAAAACTAGAAGTAATAAATTTTTATTCAATCTATATCGAATTTCGTAATATCATAAATAATAAATCGGTAAGTTAACCTGTTATTCTCCTTGTGTTCAAAAGTAACTCGCAGACGGCCATGCATAAGTTCCTGTGGCTAACTAAAACCCAATGCAGATGCTCGAAAGCAGAGAATGTTTTCAGTGCTAAACGTATTTCCAGCGGGCAGAAGTGCATGTTTCTTCTTTCTTGAAGGGGCGGGCCGCGTGATATTGTTTTTTTTCTTTAGGAATGATGCGGGAGCTAGTAAGCTGCCCCGTGTACTCAGATTGGTGATGAACAGAAAAAGGCGAGTACGCAACATTGCAGTGTACTTCATGAGAATAATATTTTCTAAAAAAAATGGGGGCGGGGGGTTTAACCATCGATGTGCCTTACGTGATTTATTTCATGCAGAAAAATGAGAGTGAGTGATTTACCACTGTGCTTTGCAAGAACAATATTTTGCAGAAAAAAAAAGGGGGGGGGGGGGGCGTGGGTAATCGCTGTCTCCAGGCGCACTTTACAAGACTGATATTTACCAAACAAATTGAAATAGGTAAACAAAAAATGAACACGTAGAAAGGGGTTTCAGCTTATGACCATTCGGAGATTATCGTCTTACAGAAAAAAGAAAAATCTTGGTGGCCACCCACTGTACTTTATGAGATTATTCTGCACAAGAAATGATGGGCGGGGGCGAAATCCCTGCGTACTTTAGTAGAATAAGATCTTGCAGAGATAAAGATGCTGTGCAATATTTGCGTACTTTAGCAGAATTAGTTCTTGCACAGAAAAGCGTGTTCCCGATATCTCTGTGTACTTTAGAAGACTGATATGTTGCAGAGAAAAAAGGGAGGGGGTAGAGATTTCTCCGAGCACTTTAGGAATCTGGCACTTAAAGAAAAAGAAAGAGAGGAAAGAAAGAGAGAGAAAGAGAAAGAAGGTAAAGAACCGGAAAATAGAGGGACAGTATTTTGGTGTACTTGAAGAGATTGAAATTACTTCACCAAAAGGTAGCTGGGAGATATCTAGTGGACAGGCAATGGCTCGGAATGCTACGGCATCAAGCTCATAAATCGAGGTCTCCTTCACAATGCGCAAAAAAAAAAAAAAGAACGTAAGAACACCAAAAGTTCCTGGGTGAAAAAAAGTAAGCAAAAAGAATGATGCGGAGTGGGCTTCGTTACACGGCCAGTAGATCAAAACGCACGTTGTGCGCTTTGATCTGCTGGCCGTGTAACGAACGCACAACGTGCAACGTGCGATCGCACAACGCACAACGCGCGATCAACGTACAACGCACAACGCATCAACGTGCAACGTATAACGCACAACGTGCGATCAAAACGCACGTTGTGCGTTTTGTGTTTGTGTTGTGTTTGTGTTGTGTTTGTGTTGTGTTTGTGTTGTGCGTTGTGCGTTGTGTGTTTTGATCGTCTCGTTAGGTGGCACGAGACGATCGAGGCTTCTCCACGTAAACTTAAGGAGCAACGAAGCAGTCATATCCCGACCCGTATCGTGAGCGCCGAGTACTGATCGAATCACGCAACGCAGACTGAACATTTCAAGAAAAAAAAAAAAGATGCTCCTGCGGGAAATGAAAAGTTGTTTGGGGGAAAAATATCGCGCGAGAATAGAAAGAGATAAATCTAAAATATGTGGCAACAACACAGTAGGGTAACGAACGTGAGCAGCGGAGCATCACCGTACGTCTCCAGTCGTCGCGAGCGAATTTAGCGCTTCGCCGCCGGGTTTCTCAAGCTCCAGGAAATGAATGAAATCTTTTCTTCGGCTTCGCCGCAATGACTTCACACTGTGCGCACCCCCGCGAGCGCGGAGGGAGACCATTGTGTCTAGAAGCAGCCCCAGGCGCGCCAAATTGCGACAATGCCGGACCTATCTTTTCTAGCACATAAAAGAAAGTAGAAGAGTGCGTAAATTACGAGGGCGTCTCGTCGAAGACTTTGCCGCTCCACGACGCTCATTCTCACCGCGAAAGCGTACCACTATGCGATTGCTGCGAGCTTAGTTTGTTATTCTTTTTTTTTTTTTTTGCTATTGCTACACGCGTTAGGAGTGTTGCTTTCCCGTGCCGCAATCCCCACTGAAGCACCAGACTAGACAGCTCACTGGCTGGGCCATTGTTTCTTCGACATCCAAACCACAGCGCGCCGCGCTCGTTGAATCGCACGCGAATAGCCTGATGAAGCCGCGGACCACGCCAAACACGAGGTCTCGAAACGATTTTTCACCACGACTGAAAAGGTTCTTTCACGCACTACGTGCGCAAGTGAAAAGTCCTCGACGACGTCTGAGGAAGCGTAACAGCGCATAATAATTTATCACGTTGAACAAAGAAAAATAAGGACAAGATTACATATTTTGAGCTCAAGGCATTGTGCATTTATAAAATAGCTCAAAGAGCCAACGCCAACGCAGTAATCATTCACAAATGCCAAATCAAAGTGCGTTTTCGGGAACTTCCGAAGAGATATTTGATGAATTACTCGGGGGAATGCCTGAGTTACAGACGCGGTTGCGCAAGATAGCCTAGAGCGCAACAGGCGTAACTCCTAGACTTATTCGTATTCACGTACCTGCGCGTTCTCTAGGTTAGGCTCAAAACCGACACATGCAGTGACGTACATCAAGCTCCACGTAGTCAGAAGACTCGAGCGCGGAATCGGGCGAAGACTGCCACGTCATTCATTTTTCTGTGTGTACAGTATACGGGTACCAGGAGGCCGCGCCGTCCGGCACGAATGAGTATTACACGACGTGCCTGGTCGCGGAAAAATCAGGCACGTAACATACGAAGTAAATCGGATCACTTCACGGCTCACGTTCACAAGACAGCAGAGAAAGCGGACAGAATTTACGACATTACCCTTACGCATCGCTTCCCAAAGTGCGAACGATGAGGCAAACGCGTCGGAACGCTCCGCGCGTTCGCTCACGGCCATCGAGCTGCTAACAACTTGATCCGCGTGTTTGTTGCACGGGTTTCAAACCAACGAGCGACCGGGACAGAACTGAAAGCGGATGTCACCAGTCAGAGTGTTTGACGATCACCTGAGGGTGAAAATCAATCCGGAGTCCTCCACTACGCCGTGCCTCGTAACCAAATCGTGGTTTTGACACGCAAAAAACCCCCAGGATTCATTCGTTCCAGGACAGTCCATGACCAATCTTCCTGTCGTTTATATATGCTGCTGCGTCTTGTAAGGCCTACAGACACCAGAATCGCCCCCGGATTTCAAGATCTTGACGTGGTAGGCGCTATTAACTAGTGTTTCAGGTTGGCTCAGAGGCATCGAGAGCCTATTTGTACTTAAGGGGGTTAGGAACGTTCAAGCGGTTTCTGCGGCATTCTTTCTTAACCTCCTCTATTTTTAGGTGGAATAAATAAATGAAATGAAAATGAAAGTTAACTATTTATTGATAATCAATGATAACGAGAGCGCAGCCATCGGGGCAATTCGCACTTCAGTGGGAAGCGGGGCTGTCGTCATGTTTCAAAACGTTACTGCATAGCGTACGTAAAAATTACGAGCGTTAAGGTCGTAGGCCACATTCAAAAGTCACTTTTTTTTCGCAATGTTGATTTATCGTGTCTTACATTTTATGTATGCTCAAACATTCAGCAACATGTTGGAAACGAAATGATCTTCCTATCACCATTAGTTTGGGAGTTACAGTGAGTTTTCCAACCCGTACCCTCGTATGCCAAACCAAACATCAGTATCATTTTTTTGTATAAATAGTATTCAAAATATATTTTTTTTTCATTTCATATTGTCGCCGAGCAGCCACAAGTGCATATCATGGGGGCTCCAGCTGTGAAGTTACTGCATTTCAGGCGTCTGTGTAGTTTCGACATATTTCACGTGGTTTGAAGATTTGTTACATTTTTTTCTCATAAGAAGCTTTTGCTCCACCTCATGTTACACGCAGACTTCGATAACTTTTTTATTAATATATTGATGTGCAATTTTGCGCACTCATTCCTTACATAGAGATGTGTGCAACGAGCTAGGACAAAGGAAATTTATGGAATATTTCTGCACTTATTTTGCAAATAAATTTGGTCATAGTTGGCAGCATTTCTCATTTTGCTTAGTTTTTGGAACATTACTTCCTTTATATATAACCCACCGCATCTATCTTAGTTCATTGCACAGGTAGCTATATAAATTCCAAAGCTTTACTCAATTCAGCAATTCATTATTTACTGGTCCCTGCTGGCGTGACTAGCACTTCTACCACAATTTATGAGAAAAATTACCAGCCAGAAAATAAAATCAACCATTTTCTGCACGTTAAATAGTTGAATAAGCTAACTAAGGCATGCTTATTCAAGAAAGAAAAAGTTATTCGAATTCTGACTCCTGATGTCAAGAATGTTGTCTGCTAACATAGCATACCTAAGCTCTAGCTCACTGTACCTAAGCCGTAGAAACACAATAATGTACGAAGTACGCGCTATGACAAGAATTAACACTAATTCTTTGCATACGTAAGGCGCCCACGTTTGCTTGAAAACGATATTATAAAACTGTCTAATATTTCCAGGCATACTCCGATGGTCAATGTTTCGAACGCCGTGAGAAAGGAGAGATAAATTAAGTTTTTTTTTTTAAGCCTCTAGTCCGCTACCTTATTCCTCAAGGGCGGGAGATTAGGGAAGGACAGGTAGGGAGCCAGCACCAAGCGGGGCGAATTTGGCAAGGCAGTCCCGACAGGGAAGCTTTAAATGAGGGACGTTTGCAAATGGGGGCGGTAACCGCCACGATGGGTTCCACGTGATACCCCGAATGTCACAGCAGCTGCCACTTGGTTTGTCTCAGAATGCATTTGGCGCGGTGAATCTATGTGCCAGCGACAAACCGCGCTCGATGTCCGGTGGGACCCTTGACTGAGGAACCCGCTCCACAAGTCCTACTTTTATCTCTTCTTTAATAAAGTGTATAATCATCAACATCATTGTAGACTGTTCGCCTTCTTTCTTCTTGGCGCATTTGAAACGTGCTCTTTTCTGTTTTCTATCTTTGCTAGCTGTTTGCGCCAAGCGACGCCATGCGTTCAGTACTAAAATACAAAAAGGATTTAACCGAGTGTCAATGCCGAAGAAGACAACGTAGACGTATAAATGGTGGTTCAAATGATTCTAATGAATCGTTGATTATATCTGAACAAGTAACTTAGCGCAATAAAAAGCACATGCAAAAGAAAGGTGGACAAAGACAAGCGTTGATTATATCTCTATTCTGTCTCTTCATGTTCATAATTCACTCATTTCTCATCTTGCTTGTATCATATTTCACGGGCAATTACGTCGACCTTGTCTTGTTTATCCTCGACACCCTTTTTTTAATTCCTTTATATGATTACAAGATATTCAGCTTCCAGATACGCCAAACTCACGTGAAGTGAGCGAAAAAAAAAAACCTTATTAAAAACAAATTTTCAAATCTCAGACGTTGCGGGAATCAACGTAATGTGAAGCATTTTGCAGGTTGCTGGGTATCTAGCGTCATTTGTGGTCCTGCAAAGTGCTATACGGCGCAACATGTCCTCGTGGGGTGAGCAATAGCGTGTAGTCCGAGCGTGCGTGTGACAACACGAGCTAGGCGACGATGATGGCACGGCCAAAGTTCATAGACACTTTGGCACGGCGACTGAATCATTTCAACGCCGGCCATGAAACGCTACGGCATGTTTTGTTACGAGCCGTCGGCTGATCTCCGAGGTATAGTAAAACGGCTGCACTGGGTCGATCCCGCGCGCAGTGCAATAGCACATAATGTCTCAAGGCGCTGGGTTCAACGAGCGAAGGATGGGTGAAAGTGGCACATGCTACGGCACCATCAAATCACATTGTCGCAATACAACGCGAACAGAAGACAGGGAGATGTTCTTCAAGAGCAACAGAACAACCTGTTCAAAAACAGACAGAACAGAGACACGTCTTTTCGTCCTCGCCAATCTCACTGACCCACTAGACGGAGCCCGTTAGTGCCCCCATCGTCGCTGTCGTCTGCAGAGAATACACGCGTCAATATGCAGTTGATGTGCAATACAACACACGCGCCAACCGTCTTAAAGCGCGATAGCTAGCACGTAGCAAGAAGTGCAGCAAGGAATGCGGCAGGAATATTTTCTTTTCCTCGTTCCATGCATGCATCTGTGGCAATGAGAGCAGTATACATCGAGCAGCTCTGATGGTAAAACGCTGATGAATTCCGTTAGGCCCGCGTAGACGCTCTTAAAACCTGTGACGCCACGGTGAGCACTCCTGGAAATTCAAGGTGACGCGTCACCCTCCGTCTTTCTTTTTTGCTTTTTTTTGTGTCTTGCCACGTGCCTCCTAAAAAAGAGAGGCTTTTCTTTTGCTATTGTAGAAGGATAATTTAGTAATACAGCTCGACTCAACTATCGCGTTAGTCTCCTTTTAACTGTCGTTTTCTTTCTTGTACTCTTCACTCCGTGAAATGCATCGACCCACACCTTCCGGGAAAAAAAAGCCCTTAAGTATTCCAGCGAACACGCCGGCGAGTACGCATCGTTCCTTCGATGCAACTGCGCGTGCGGCTACGCCGCTCCCAACTGGTCTGGCGCAGTTATAGTCAAGATAAGGACCGATCACCGCATTCGTGAAGTGTACCGTCCAAGGCTTTATTTAGCTCTTCTCCCACACTCGGATCGCACTTCTTTGGCAATGCATCGCGCTGCCCCGCATTGCTTACATAGAGCAAGATAAATGGGTTCATTGCGTTCTTAAGCATAAACGCAGTGGTGTTATGGCATAAGATCCAGACGGTGGCCTACATAAGGAGAATTCGAAGTGATCCCGTTGGGTTGTGCTTTGTTGGTTGTGTTGTTGTGGTAAACTTTGTTATTGTGCTTCATAATTCATTGAACATTTAAATATGCATATGCTATAACTTCAATTTATGGTAATCAATTGAACGTAATCATTTCTTTTCCTTTAACGTATGGTAGTGCGTTTTCTCCCCTTTTGTACATATTAATAATTAATCGATGTCATTGATATGGCATTTGTCTTAAGCTCATATTGCTTACAATAATATGGTCCTCAACTGATAGTACGTCTGCTTATAATTTACTTTTTTTTTCACATTACATGTCACAAGTTATCTTCAGATGCTTACGTACACATTCTCAGGAGATGACACTACAGTCATTAACGCTGGAACTTCCGCCTGTATGTTAATATAACACACCTTTACGTTAATAAACTTGATTCAGATTGATTGATTGATTGTGGCATTACATCTAGCGGAGCCGTGGGTATGGAAAGCGAAACTAAAAAGGTTAATGCTGCACCATCTTAAATTTATGCAAGGAAGAAGCAGCGAAAAAAATTCTCCTTGAAACGGAGATCCAGAGTAAGAGGAGAATCCAATGTTTGTGACGACCTCCACGTTCCGCTCAACATTACGGACCTTCAACATAGCCATACTATTATAGTGGTACGTTTCCGGCTTTCTCATATAGCAACGTAGGCGCGGAAATTCGGCTAGCTTAGATATCCGAGAAATGTGCTTTGGCGTCAAGCTGTCTTATTTTTTTCCGCAGGGTAAATGCGCGCGGCGTGATTGGGAATAAGCCCTCTCCCATATTTCCTTCTTATGGGGTTGGCGAAGTACGTAAGTGGTCACTGTGCAGAAAAAACGGTAACCCTTATATGCTTTATTTGCTTTGTTTGCTTTTTTATCACAACAGAAGACCAGGACCTGGCATATACGTTTTATTTACTCTTTCCGAAGCCCCCATTCCAGCACACGAAAGCAAACCGTCATCGTGATGGAGCTGCGTGGGTGATATCCAAGGATTTAGGAGATTCTTGTGACCCAGTTTCTTATCATAAGGAGCGACGTAGACAACAGGATTATGCGCTTCGCATTGTGTGCTTGCTTTCTGCTCGCACTATAAACTATTTTATCCCTCCTGCTGAACCCTTCTTCTCTCTCTCTCTCTCTCTCTTGAATAAACGTCTTGCAGACTAACCTTAACTACATAAAATCACATTTTTTGTGGCATGCGCGTTGTAGTCTACAGTAATGAGTGACATGTCAGTGTCAGCATGAACGCGAACGCGCTTCCCGTTCATGTATATACGTTAGAAATACTCCCTCAAGAAGGCTTCGACACAAGAGTCGTTTCCGTGCAGAACACCGCATGTGATCCCGTCGCGATAGCGTTGATTGAAGGTGTACAGCTTTTACATATTTGTGCATCCTCGCGTCGGAAATTATTTAAGACCTCCTACTTTGGGCGTCGCCATTTTCACGTGCTGCAAAAGAAACTAAACATCGAAGCCACTCCGCGCGATAACTATCACATTTTCTTGAATTTAATAATTTGCCTGCCTCTCCCCTACCAACATCACGGCATGATAAGGCCTGCAAAATGAAAGGTGCACGTGATTCAGAGGGATGAAGCAAGATTTCTTAAGCCCCTTCCCTTCGTTGGGGTCTCCGCCACGCCAATCGTCTCTGGCTACACAGAACTGAAGCTGCTCTTGTCTATAAAATCCACACAGGGTCAGCGCAAAGTCCAGCGTGACGTTGCAAGAGAGCACTTATCGCGCCATCATCGTGTTTGCACTGTTCAGTTTTACTGAAGTCGACCATTATTCGTTAGAGTGTGCTGAATTTGATGCAGAACGCAAAGCGGTAATAGGTGGGCTGAAGTGCAAGATTACGCCACATTCAAGCGCAAGGGACATTTGTTCCCGAGAGAACACTAGATATTTAGGAGAGAGGTGTTTCGGCTCCTCCTAAAGTTCCTTCGTGATACAGAACTGTAAGTGGGAGTTGTGAGCCGTGTGGGTCGTCGTCGCATGGATTGCGCGCCGCCTGTTGTGCTTCAGTTCAAATCCATTGTCTGCACTAGTGCTTCCTTGTGTTACCAGATGTCATGTGACCGGCTTCCGACCCTGCCGCATAAGTCGTATTCGGGTGTTATAGTGCACATCCTTGAGTGAAAATGTGAGTGCCAGAATGAACGCGAACGCGCTGCCCATTCTTGTACACATTTTCGAAATGCTCCTGCGAGAAGGCGGCCATTGGCAGCAACTTTTGCATTACCTGCAACATACAAAACTTCTCCTCTTCCTCATCCTCCTCCTCTTTGTACTACTACTACTACTACTACTACTACTACTACTACTACTACTACTACTACTACTACTACTACTACTACTACTTCCACAACCACCTGCAACTACTTCCACTACTATTACTCGCCATCATCATTACACCCGCAATCATTTTTCTTTCTTTTTTTGCGAATAGCATCTTTTGCAAACTTTAGCCTTTTGGACTTCCACTCCGGATATGTGCCTCTCGGAGGACGGGGCACTCCTCAGGGCGCCGTCATCTCCCCCACACTGTTTAACATATGCATGATTGGTATTTCCGAGAGGCTGGCACGCGTCGAGGACGTCAAGCACATCATCTACGCCGACGACATCACCATCTAGTGCTCCCGCGGCTGCGAGGGCACAGTCGAAGAAGCCATGCAGGAGGCGATCGACGTGATCGAGGAGTATCTCCGCCCCATTAGACTTCGATGCTGCCCCACCAAGTCGGAGCTTCTGCTTTACAGAAAAGAGAAGGGAGGCAGACCCAAAGATTGGGAAGCCAGTCTCCGAAAGCAGCATCTGTTCGTCAGCCTATGGTAATCATGCTGCCGTCTTTCAATTGTGATTATCCCGCTGTCGCCATGTCATCGCCGTCATTGCGTCTTCGTCTTCTTCATCCGGTGGTCGTCATACCATCATCGTCATGCCATCGTCGTCACCCAGTCGTCGTGATCTCATTCTCCTCATGTCGCCGTCGTCACGTTGTGTCCTTACTGCATTCTCATAATTTCAGAATAAACATCTCATTGTCATCGTGTCATCGTCGTTATACCGTCTTTGTTGCCCCATCATATCATTCCTGCGTCGGTGTCATACTGTCGGCGTCATGTCTCCATGCTCATGGGTAGTCTTGGCAAGCGCGTGCCATTGCCGAGTGGGATGATATCAGAGTACGTGGCATATAGCCGAAGCAATGAAAGTCTCAGAATAACCACTACACGTGTGACATAAACATCGCCTAGTAATACGCTCTGCCGCTTCGTTGTTCGAGTGCTATTCGCAGTACCGTCTACAGTCACAGTGATATTATTTCTGCCGTAATCCTTTTTTAGAGCGCAGCTCTTAGGCGCCCGTTCCAGGGTTGAGCGTCGGAGTCGGCGTCGGCGCATAGCCACTGCTCGCGCGTTTGTCGTCCTCTTCTTCCGCAGCTGGCCGCGATGCCGCTCATCATGCCAGCGCTGCCATACTGCCCCTCCCTCTGCGAAGGCGCTGACGGCACCGAGCCACTGCCAGTCGGTGCGGTGATTTTGGTCTGTCTGAAATTCTCTGCCTCAACGTATCGCGAAATAAAAACACGTATAAAGCAGCGCTCACATTTCGCATTAGGAAGTATCGCATTCGTGGGACAGTTTTCTTTTTTTTTTTTTGTCGACAGTAAGTCAATTCAATTCAATTTCAGTAACTCGTGAGCGTCTGCTCAAGATGGAACATACTGGACATACTGAACTTGATGACCTCGGCAGCAAGTTTGGAATGTCATGCTGAATTAATTTCTTTTACCCAAGACTTCGTGGTCAGCAGCAGCAGCAGCAGCAATTAGTGACTGGTGAGCACTCTAGTGACGCTGCGGTTGGTGAATGATGAGCAGCCGTTCAATGGCGAATGACGGTACGATGGCCGAATTGGTGGTCGGGGTCGAGTAAGGTTGCGTGAAATCAGCTTCGTCTTTTTGGTAAAGGGAATAGCTGAATTCATTTTATACCACCAACTATGTAGTAAGGGCTGTGCTGACAAGAAAAGCTTGCATGGTGTGTGCCGAGAATTTTCGCGCCTCCTTTATAATGCGGACGCATCCTAGGGCTACTCCCTTCGAAATCTGTGCGTCTGTGACGCGTGACACGACGCCCTCCATCGATATAGATGCGATCCTGTGAGTATATACGACAATGCTTTGCGACTATGTATGACTAATGGTATCCATGACTATAGAACACCTATAGTTAGACTAGGCATAGAAAGAAAGTCGACCCTTACAGCTCTACCGTGTCTCCGAAAGAAAAACGCCTATGTAAGACAGCATAATAAAATAGTTTATTTGGTTTTACTTAGGAAAGCATACAGTACAGTTGCGCAAAACCTGCAACAGTCAGCGCAAAAAGAAAGCAGAAAGTACAGTTGCCACAACAAATAGGTATACCATAAAGTCGGCGCAGAAAGAAAGCATAACACTACGGTTGGTGCAACAAGTAATTCATCATCATTATCAGCAGCAGCAGCAGAATCATCATCAGCCTATTTTATGTCCACTGCAGGACGAAGGCCTCTCCCTGCGATCTCCAGTTACCCCTGTCCTGCACCAACTGATTCCAACTAGCGCCCGCGAATTTCCTCATTTCATCGCTCCACCTAGTCTTCTGCCGTCCTCGACTGTGTTTCCCTTCTCTTGGTACCCATTCTGTAATCCTAATGCTCCAACGGTTATCTAACCTGCGCATTACATGACCTGCCCAGCCCCATTTTTTTTTCTCCTAATGTCAATTAGAATATCGGCTAAACCCGTTTGCTCTCTGATCCAAACCGCTCTCTTTCTGTCTCTTAATGTTATGCCTAGCATTCTTCGTTCCATCGCTCCTTGCGCGGTCCTTAACTTGTCCTCAAGCTTAATTTAGCCTAATTAGACAGATCAATATTTAAAACTAATCAAAATAAATTACAGGTGATTAAGATTAATAAACCCAATTTCAGTTGATTACCATTAAGTTAATCAATCTCAATCAGGATTAATTAGGGGTAGTTAAGGTGACTTCAGTATAATTACTATTGATTACCTTAATTATTGAATTAAGAATAATTAAAAACAAAAGGAAACCGAGCAACCGTCGCCATCCTATGACCAGACGCGTTCGGATACTTCAAAAACGTATACGTGTGCAAGATAAGCGACTGGAAAAAAAAGTTCTTACGCGCTATCTGACAAGTCCCACTGGAGAATTTCTGCAGTGAATTTTTTTAGAAAGTTTTATTGCCGCGTGAAATACTGAGAATATTCAGCAGCTTCATCGTGTCTGAATCCTTGTGCGCACATGTTGAGGCCCCCTTCCTTAGTTGTTTCGACCTCTTCATTTCTGACCGCGGCAGGTTGGAACTCTGGTAATGCCTCTGAGCTTATGGAACGTGGCGCATCATTCATGGAGCATTATACGCTTCCTTGCTATCGTAATAATCACATTTTTCACATTCCTAAGTGAAAATTCATTCATTCATTCATTCATTCATTCATTCATTCATTCATTCATTCATTCATTCGTTCGTTCGTTCGTTCATTCATTCATTTGTAGCGGCAGCAGCATCGGCGTCGCATTACAATTACGTAGACGCTCGCGTCCACACGAGGCACGAGCGGCTGGCGCACTCCGCCGCGGGCTAGCGTTCCGAAAAGAAGATAAAAAAGAATGCTAGGCTAAGAGAAGGAGTGTCGGTTTTTCCTCTCCTGCGAGAGCCCGAGACATTACCGGTCTACGTGGTCATTAGTCGCAACACATTCATTCATTCATTCATTCATTCATTCATAACTGAAAATCAGGCGTTGTACCGCCTTGTGCTTCTCTTCCTCGGTCTGTAGACTATAAGCCGAAATGAAGACTCTCTGCTTCTTGTAAAATGAGCAGCTGTCACCACCGTATCCTCATTTATCTTCCCTTTTATTAAAGAAATATACTTCCGGTTGTGGTAACCGTAGCCCACAAGTGGATCGCAAAGAATACCGTGTTTGCTGGCACGGGGCCAACAGGCGTTTTATCATGCTTTTTTGTTGTGCGCGCGCGTGTGTGTGTGTGTGTGTGTGTGTGTGTGTGTGTGTGTGTGTGTGTGTGTGTGTGTGTGTGTACAGCCATTTGCCAGAATATATTTGGAGAACAAAGTTTCTTGTTCCTTGTCCTTGTGCCGTGGCAACACTGGATAACGAATCCCGTTAACAAAGGTCCCGTTTGTGTTTGAGATTGGTCATTTTGTGAATTTAACTGCTTCTGTATGCCTTTCACTGAAAAACTTCGATGACAAGGACTCGAGATTGTCGCAGGAAACTTGCCAAGAAGAAGGCGTAACAACAGCAACAAAACAAAGATCCGTCGAGAAGTCAGTGGCCTGTGAATATCTTAAGGCAGCGATGCGACTGGACCAAACTGGAAGCGCTATCAGAAATTTACAGAAAGCCCCCGCGTTTAGAATATGTTATCGAATCTAGTTGATAGCAAAATTGGCGAGCTGAAATCCATGGAGACGAAACGAGCGCACAAGCGAGGCCGTTCAAGAATAGAGGGCATACACTGAGAATTCTTCCTAAATGCAAACAGGCTACAAAAATTAAGAATGAAGAAAACGATTGCGCAAGATTGAGTAGCTACAAGCGAAACGCGCGAATGCGGGTAAAGAAGCGGTAATTAGGCGCTTTAAGTTTTATTCATGCGGAATGCCAAGCGCAAAGGAGCTTAGTTTTTGTCCGCGCGCCTAAGTAAAAACAGCATCCCTAACGAAAAGAACGATAAAAGTTCTGAACCGCATGCCTTGAATCATTGCCACTTGACAGCGCGTCTGAAAAAAAGTAGGGTGATTCGCTCAATCAATCTCTCGCACGCTATACGTCGCAGGAGCAAATCCAGCTTACTTGCCATTACATTACCACGTCTATCTGTAACGTCGCCTCGGCTAAACTCACTGGGATGAGTTCTTTCAGCTATAGTTAGGAAGTCAGGCGTCCGGTTAGTTGGAGTTGCGGCCATTGAAGATCGCATATACAAAGATACGCACAAATACAAAGGTTCTGGTCATGTAAGCCTGCCCTGGTTTCCTCTCTGCGACTATCGCTATGTTTAAGAGGTGATGGTAGGCTGCAGTTGCATTAACGTAACTTTTAATGGTAACTCTTAACGTTCCGTTCTAGACACTGCTGCATGTGTTAATATGAAATTTTAGGAGCTGAATCGGGAAAGACCTTTAACTAATCTTCTTTGGCGCATAATATCTCATATCTTTTGTAATTATCTATCAAACTATAGATACAGTTTCGCATTTTAATGTATTCTTTCCAACAAATTATTGGCAGAATGACTATTTAAACAGGCAGCTCTATTGCACATATTACTATCTTCAAACGGAACCCAATGAAATTCGGTTTGTACATGCGTCATCTAGGAAATAAAAAGAAAATATTGGTGACACTTGTCGTTCCCTATAAGACGAGAAGGTCAATGTTCTAATTTGCTTCGTCCAATATAACGTAAACAATATTTTAATATTTCAAATTCAACTTGTTCGCAAGATAAATCACTATGACATATAAAACTTTCATGTGATCTGGCGCGGCATATTCTAGGAGAGGTACATGAAAGATTTAAAAACGTACGCAAAAATCGCATTTTCAGAAAAGCACTTATGTTTCCACGTTTACCACAAGCGTTAAGAATTCTCCAGCAGAATGCACGCTATTCTTGTTTTTTTTTACTTTCTTCGTGATTTGTTGCTTCCCGTGAAGCTGCAGAAAACTGCTTTGCCAACGCTCTCCTTACCAAGGCCAGCGAGAGGTGTCACAGAATACACGGGCTTTGATGCCAAGCGCACTCAGTAGAGCAGTTCGTGCTGCATTTGCCTCACTGTCCAGTTTCCACGCGCTTTTGGTCATGTAGGGGCACAGCGACGTCGAGAAATAAACGGGTAAAATTGGGCAAGCATCAAGCAAATTGTCACGTGGACGCTTGCACACTATTTATTTATTTGTGGTACCTTACAGGCCCGTAGGGCATTGTGTGAGGCGGGGGGGGGGGGGGGGGGCGAAAAATCCCAACAGTGCATACACAACCAGATGAAAAACAAAGAAAAGTACAATACAAGGTAAATAAAATTTGTGCACATAATAGCAGTAAGGAAGAGGGGACTAAGCAGTGCGGAAATAACTAGAAGAAATATCGTACGTAGTTTAAAAGCGCACGATATCATAAAGAACACATGGCGCATGAATAAGTGCGCAGTTCATCAAGCGTGTTATAGCAAATGTAAAAAAGAAAAAGAAAAGAGAAAAAGGGGGAAGCGAAATGCTTAACTTCAAGATATGAACTGGGACATGAATTTGAAGCATGAATAAACATGAGCTGAAACATGAATATGAAACATGCTAAACGACGGCTTCAGTGAAATGCGTAATAAGTTGGTGATGGAATGTATCAGGATTAGACAGAGATGCGATCCTGTCTGGTAGATAATTCCATAATCGGATGGCTCGTCGAAGTGGTGATGAATTAAAAGCTTAAGCGTCGCCATAGATCCGTGTAAGACTCAAATGATTGCGCAAATCTTTTGGACGCGCGGGATGAGCCATCGATATGAAAGGAACATGATCTGTTGGAGTGTACACACTTGTGAAATACTGTTAGTAGAGCGACGTCACGGCGTGCGCCTGAAGCGATACAGTGACTACAAAAATTTGCAGTGACAACTTTTAAACACGTCATGAACTGAATGTATTTTGCATATGAAGTTGCAATATAAAAAAAATGCTGATAAACCAAGGTAAACAGTTGAAACGACGTGCAAAAAAAAAAGAAGTGTTTTTGTATACCAGGCCGTGGGCTTTGCGCCGTTGGTAAATGTCATGGAGTGGTTGTCCAGGTTCGCGGTTGCACCGCCTTGTTCCTCAGGCTGCGTAGACTTTTTTTTTTTTAACGCTAGAACCGGAATGTAAGTTTTTGACGGTTTAGCTCTGCCGTTCCCTCTTAAGCTGAGGGAACAAAATGTGAAAGCATGATGATGACGCAGTATTAACAGTGACGTTCTTCACTGCGCGTGACAAGGCTCTCAGCTGCTGCACAGCGTCCCGGCAGCAAAACAACCCGACGCAGCTGCTGGAATCAAATGAGCGAATGCTTGTTTGTGATCGCAGGACGATCTGCATTAACACAGACTGCTCGACCACCGAGCAGAGTGGCATCGCTTTGCGCGAAAGGTAAGTCGCACTTCCGTGCAAAATATTGTGACAATTTTTTTTTTCTTGGACAAATTTTCGTGCACTTACGAGGCACGTTCTTTAAGGGCGATGAAATCCATGTTTATGGTATACCGGGTGTTTGTTTTTCATTTTAGAAGGTTAACAAAAAAAAAATTGCCTGTGGCAGGTAGCACAATACCAGCCGTTAATCTAAATTACTCGATGAAACGTCCATTGTGTCTATGATAATTCATAATGCCTAATTAAATAATTAACATAGTTACTTTAACTTTTTATTTATTTATTTTACGGGACAGATCTAAATCTACGAATTACATTCGGTGAAATCGCACGGCGTATCCAATTGAGATGAATTCTCTGGAGTTTCGAGATATTAATTATCAAAGCGCCCGACGCAAAGCTTCAGTTTCTGTTACTTTAGGGCTTCGATGCGCAAAACAGCGTCTTTCTAAAAAGAAGCAACGCATGCGCTGCTTCTTTAAATTACTTAAGAGCATGCCTGACGCACCGGCTAAGACAGTATATTTTCTTAAGTGCAACCACTTAGTATGTGTGTATGATTACATATTCGGGAAAGTTTGCATTTTGCCGTAGCAACCAATCTTGATTCTAGCTCGCGGCCGCCTGAGGCGCTGGCCCTTTACCTTCAGGTTTTATTCTCGTGTTTAGTAAACAAACGACGCATACCAACAAAATTTTTTTATTTAGACAACGGCGATCTAGCCGCAAGAACGAGATCGCAGCATTTGGATATATAAACGTGCAGCGACTTCTCGAGAGGCTCATCCGGGTTGTTTCGTCAAGACATCCCGGCTCGAATATTTCTCGTTTTTCGTTTAGGGAAACATCAATTGGGCGAAACACAGGAACTCTTCAGCTGCAAATACGAGTCACGGATTCGTACAACACCGTCCGGAACGTCCGGTATTGGGTGCGACGGTAACTTCGCTGCATCTTATTTCTCTGCCGTCCACCACAATTCAACTGACAAGCGTACTAACTTACAAGTACGTACGACAAGCGCTCCACCGACGGTAGCTGCTGCTCTGACTCGACGGATTGCAAAGGCGAGTGAATATACTTGTGTCTGTTTTGTTAGAAATCGCCTACCCAAGAAAAGGTAGAGGCATTGAGCGTACCCTGTCTGGACAACTCCACTCCTATAAACTTCACCACGAATAAGAAATATCTAAAAAGAAACAAAAAGAAACCACCGGACGGCGAAGTTTCCGGACTTTAGTACCTAGTGGTGACATGAGTTTAGATGGCGTTCGCTCGGAACTATAGTCATTGTGTATCAATAAATCAGGAGTACGTCACATTCTAAGGAAACCAAGAACGCAAGGTAGCGAAATTTGTACTTTTGACAAACCACGACGGCCCAAATACGCTAAAACACTTTACGTTCCTCAATGTTACTCCGAGAAGCCTTTAGACATCATAACAGGTATCTTTTTTTTATTGTCACTTGGCTGTCTCCAACAGCCCGAATATATCACTTAAGCATAAAGGGTGCCTGTTCAGACCCTCGAATTCAGTTTGCAAAGTCGTTCTCCCAGTTTCGCACCACAGTTTGCGAGGAAGAGTACACGAGGAATACTGTTTGCGTCTCTTCTGGTCGTAACGCCTGTCACTTTCGGCAGCGGCCGGTCTCAAAGTGCATGTACTGTGAAGTGACACGGCGAAAAGAATTCTGCTCTAGCATCCTTTGTGCCTGTTTGTATAGCACGCTCAAAACGGTCAGACTTGGTGAGGGGCACCTTTATCCGTTTCCCCGGAAGCGCGCTCATCTGGAGTCACTCGTTGGCACCTACCCTCTGTATTGTCACCGGCTCTATTTCTCGCTTGTTTGAATCCCTAACAAGGACCAACTCGACGCTTTTCCTACTCCTCGCCACCGAAATCTGCACCTGGAACCTCGATGCCTCCCCCTCCCCCCGCCCCCACCCCTGTCTCGTCCTCGTCTTTCGCTTTGTTGTCTTCCGCGGCCGGCACTTCAGTGGTAACCTCTTTGTGACCATCACTGGCGAGTCCGCCACTGTTCTCTGGCGCGGTGGTTTCAGCTTCCTTACCTGCTCATGCTTCGGTTCTCCTGCCCTGTTGCCGTGCTCACATAGGAGCGTTGACCACTGCTTTGCGGAATGACGGCCCTCAGCTTCATATCTACGTTGACTGGCTTACCTCTACGCCTATCCTCTGCTTCTGTTTGCTCTTTAGTTCCTTTTCTAGCTTTCCAACCCGCTTAGCTAGCTAATCCTTCTCCTGCTCTTGGCGGTCTAGTCGCGACCCTAGCGCACACATCCTACAGATAAAAACTACCCCGCTTTCTTCGCCTACTGACTCAAACCGTGTTTTTTTCCAACGTGTAGTAACTCTCGCACTCAGTACAACGCACGCATGGGTTCCTCCCAGTACCGAACGTCATCGTGTACGAAGAAGGCGTGGTACAAAAGTAACCCTATGTGTAGAAAAAAAAACAATTATTCGTTACCTGCTTATATCTAACCAAAAAGACAAAGAAACTGAAAAATTAAAAAAACAGTTAAAATTAATACATTTAGATTGATCGGTTAACCTAACACTTCTAACAATCAAATGAGCGAAGACGGAAAAGTAAGATCGTGCTTGTATTCTATTTAGGACAGTCTTGGAACGTTAGATAAGAGATGTCGCCTGTAACACCAGAACCTATCGGGATCAGTAAGACACCGTCGATTGCCGATTGTAAGAATGGGTCGGTAGCCGACGCCGCATGACTGTGTTGCATCGATGGCTGTAGCTGAAGAGTCAGGTGATAATCTGCGCATCTGGAAACAGTTTTGGCCAAATCTTAATTAGTCAGCGATGGATTGCATAGGGCCATCGCGCCAAGTGTACGTGCGTGGTGGGGGGAAGGTTGATCAATCGGTGCTTAGTGACGATTGCAGGAAGCGCAGATAAGTTCGTTGAGTAGTGTTGGACTTCTTTGTTAGGCCACGCAGTGCCGGTTTGTGAAGTTCAGTTAATAAATAGTTTCGTCAGCACTAGCAATTTCCCTATCAAGGACGAGCCAGGCCATTCGCCGAAATTTGTACCGCTCCGACCGAGGTCAAGCCGGGCTCGTCCACATTAAAACTTGCCAACACAAGTATGGCTTCACCGCATGCGTTTTTCGACGCTGCGCGACAGATGACGTCACAAAAAAAAATACATGTATATTGACAAGTACACCTAGTTTTGAGAGTGACAAGTTCTTGTAGCATGCACAGGTGGTTGTGGACTACACCAGCACAATGGGTGGTGTCCACAAAATCGATGCGAACCTCACTTACCACCCAACCATGTGGCACCAGCAGAAAGTTATTACTAAAGAATTTTCCAGCACATCTTATATATGGCTGTTTAAATGCCTGTGTCATAAAGAAGGCCACTGATAAGAACGACACTAAATTATAGTTGCGTCTGAGCCTCGAAGATGCGCTGATGACTCCCTACCTTAACCTCACAACAGAGGAAACCTTTGCTCTGCAGTTATTTTTCAACGAACCATGCTATATGGGCTTCCCTTGTAGATCTCACTCAGCCCCATGTATGGCATCCGAGGTCTGTGAGAAGTAGGGAATGAAATATCGCGCCACAAGCGAGTGCGGCCAAAGGAACGAGCACGCCTACGTTTTCAGCTTAACACTGGGACGACGGCAGTAGGAAGGAGAGAGAGAGCCGACTTGATGAAGAGAAGGAGAGTCGACGTTTTTCTCATACAATAATGATACCATGTCAAGGTATCTCATATACTGCATAATCCACTTGTTTATTTATTTATTTATTTATTTATTTATTTATTTATTTACCTCAAGATACCCCAATTGCGGGGTTTTACATGAGGAATGGGTAACTGTACATAGAAACAATTCAATAACAGGCAAAAAACACTAAATACAAGAATGAAAAATAACTATGAATAACAAACACAAACAAGTAGTAAATACAACCCATCTAGCAGTAAAATAAATAAAAGTACACATATGTAATATCTAGCGCATTAAAAAAATGTTAGTTCCCTTGATGTATACATATAAACATTTCAATGCAGCGCCTTACAATCTGGCGAGAGCGAACAATGCATAACACTATTTAATAATGTCAGCCAGAACCGCTTTAAATTTATCAGAGTTGGTATTGTTTGCAGCATTTACGGGTAACTTGTTCCAATCTTTTGCCGTTTGGGCGAAAACTGAACTCATATACTCAGTAGCATGAGCATGTGAGGAATGAACGGTTTTAGCGCTGTGACGCTAGTTAGATCAGAGTAATCTGAATAGATGGACCTTGCTGCGCGATTTTGGACCGATTCCAACATGTTTGAAAGGTTAACCTGATGGGGGTCCCAGACTGCGCTGGCGTACTAGAGTTTAGGTCGTACCAGCGTTTGGTAAGAAAGAATTTTCGCAGAGGACGGGGTGCGATGCAAGTTCCGACGTAAATAAACGAGGGTGTGGTTAGCATCATTTGTGATGTTAATTATGTGAGACGACCACGTAAGATCACGAGATAGGCAGATGCCAAGACATTTATGCGAGTGTAGGGAAGATATTTGGGAACCGTAAATTGTGCAACATCTTGTGAAATACGACGACCGACGGTGGAAGGGAATCAGTGCAGTTTTGTTTGTGTTGAGGGACATCAACCGCATGTTAAGCTATTTTTCGACATGGCGCAGATTATTTTGGAGCTTGTTAGATTATATAAATTAGGAAAAGCAAGGGACCAAGAACCGTGCGCTGGGGCACGCCCGAGACAACTGGTGCGTTACGATACGCACGGTTGTTAGCCCACACAAACTGTCGACGATTAGTAAGGAAGTCACGCACCCAGTTTAGGACAAGGAAGTTAAGGTTTAAATGTGCGAGTTTAAGTAGAAGGCGTTGGTGAGCAACTTTATCAAAAGCTTACTCAAAATCTAAAAAGAGTGCGTCGGCGGGCACGTTAACGTCTAGGCCGGAGCTGATATCGTTAATGAACAGGGCTAGTCGGGTAGAGCATGAGTGATCTTTTAGAAATCCATGCTGGCAGGGATGAAAAAAATTTACAGATATTAGAAATTTCATAATGTGGGAATAAATTATGTGCGCCATTATTTTTGAAGGGACACTTGTAATCGATATGGGGCGATACTTTTGTCGCGATGGTTTGGGGCCGTTTTTGTGCATAAGAATTATTTCGCCAACCTTCCAGTCATGAGGTACAATGCCGGTCACGAGGGATTGCTGGAAAACGTGCTATAAAAGAGCGTCGGAAATGTATTTTGTATTTTTTAAGATCTTTGCATTGATGCACTCGATTATTTTAATATTCCGTTAGCTTCAAATGTTAAGCAAGGTGTCTCATGGTGATCAGTGTGGGGATAATCTGGGAGATCGCCTACGGGCTCCTCAGTAAACACTGAAAAGAAGGTAGAGTTTAGTATTTCAGAGACGTCCTTGCTTCGATGTCTTTGATATCTAGATTATGCGGTATATATTGCAGGTCCAATGTACAGTAACCTTGCATCGGCCAGAAGGCGCTATACGATTATTTAGTTTATCATCCCAGCATCGCCGACAGCGGCCGCTAAAGACGCAAAGAAAATGAAAGGCCATTTCAAACGGCAACGACCTATAAGGCTGTTTGTTACGCACAGAGCTTCGTCGAATTGAAAGCCTCAGAAATGTTCAGCCTGCGATCTCTATCGCAAACATGCCAAGTCAAAGCGCAGAGTACGCACTTCGAGATCCTGAGACCTCGGATACTCTTGAATAGTGACTATAGTGATAAAAAGCGTCACGACGAGACCAATGTACCGTGCGCTCTACTATTAAAGGGAACACTGAAATGTGTGCCGCTCACTATGCTGGCGCCCTACAGCTACAAGTGGCTACGGAAGCAATGCCTTTGCACTTCACAGGTGTGTCCAAAGGAGTCAGAGCTACGAGCCACAAGTAATATGCTGCAAACCTAGCCGATTATACTACTGCGAGAGAGGAAAATCTGCTGTGTACGCAAGCGTTCTTTTTAGCCATGGACCACTCTGTACATCGCACCACTCCCATTTCGCTTCCACCGCCCACTTGGCTGTGTGCTCTGGAGCTGCTGTCGCTGTGGAAAGCATTAGCGCGAGGCGCTTATAGTCGGGTTCTACAAACGACTTGTCATACCGGATGACATGTCGTTTTAGAAGCGCGTGTCTCCAATAAAGAATTGGGCGGCGGCGCCCGAGCTTCCCACGTTAGAGACGCTGTGAGTAGCTTTGAGTGGGTCTAGCTGTGGGCGCGTTGTGTGAATGAGGCGTTTTATTCATTTCCTTTCTCTGCGCGTGTTTACATGGGTCCCCGCACTTTAACCTCTTGCTATTTCCATAGCATGGAAAAATATGTTTCGTACGTGATTTTCGGTAAATGTATTGAATACGTGGCTTTATAATTTCCAGTAAGGAAGGCAGGAAGAAGTACAGAAAGTTGATGACAGAATTCAAATATTCGTTGGTGCCGTGACAGCGAGATTAACTGAAGGAACTCGGCGAGAACTGAAGTTGCCGAATGGCGTGGGCATTATTATTGTCGACAAGGATCACCGCATCGTCTTGCGTATGATATAGTGGTCGTTTTTTCTTTCTTTTCCATAGCTACCTACTCAAACGTGGCTATAAAAGCTAGTTAGAGAGACTCTGGCTCTAATACCATGCCTTACGATTTCACTTCTTTTTTTCTTTTTTTGTTGTCCCATGTTTTCTGACGTTTCTCCTCTCGACGTCAAACCGTGCATGGCGCTCACAACTTCACGCACTGGTACACAGGCTTTGCTTACACTGAATGCACGTCTAGACGCTATTACGCCACGCCTGGCGGTGCAGCGACGGTCGAAGCCGCCGAAACGCGGCCGAGCGGATGACATTACGCGCAGAGTGTGTACGCTCGGTGACAACTGCGTAACCGATTGCCTAACGGTTCGCCACGCAAATAACGCGAGAGCGCGAGCTCATTTCCCCACTGTGTCACGTTGCAGGAAGAAGGCGGTACCACTCTCTTGGTCTCCCACAACAAGGACACGGGCGTGCGCGAACGCGTAAGCACGCTCAGCACCCCAAGGTGATACCTCCTTCTATCTTTTCGGCGCGTCGGAAAAATAATATCAATTGGCACCGCGTAGCCCCGATGCCATTGAGATATCGGGCACCCCGCTCGCTCCGCGGTGGTCGAGGCAAGTCGGCGGCAGCGTAAACGCGCCCGTAAGTCCGAAAATAAAACACCAATCTCCCTCTTTTCCTGATACGCATCACCGGCTATCTCAATGAATCCAAGTTCGGTCCTTCCGACGTCGCCGAAGGTAGGCGACCGTGCGGAGAGGACATGCGCTTCCAATGACTCTGGCAGTCAAGGCCGTCCACTCGAACGGGGCTCACTGGAAAGGGAGGGAGAGCAGAGGAGAGAGAGGGAAGGGCCACGAGATAGAGAGAGGGTGGGCACCCGAGGGGGGGAGGAGGCTAGGGCGTGAGAGTAACAAGTGTCTCAAAGGCCGGTCGAAAAGAGGGAGAGAAGGACGAAGGGGGGTGAAAGGAATCGCGATTAGGGCAAAAAACTGCACAAGAAGCGCACGCTGAACGCCCGTCAAGGGATAGTCGGCTAGGTGTGCGGAGTGCCCGGAAGGACCGACCCACCGGCCAGCTCGTGAACCTCTGCGTCGTTCGTGACCGCGAGTCTCGGGTGAAAAAGAGCGCGAAAAAGGAGAAAGGAAAACGTGCGCGCGAGCGTACGCTCTACACAAATCGCCTCCCCGCCCCGCGCTTCAACACACAGGGGACCTGAAAGAACGTGCTTTATACCTACGAGTCTGCGTTTTGCCTGGTGTGCGCCGGAGCACGCGGTCATCTCGTGCGACAAACGTCAATTTCTTTCCTTTTCTTGTCGCTGGTGTGCGCAAAGACTTGACGACTGCTGCCCTCCCATCAGGATGCGAGTCTCCAAAAGAAGCGGATGGGTGAGTGACGTGATGACGTGTTCAGCAATTCGACGATTTCCGTTGTAAGGTGGCATGTTGGTCAAAGATGCGAAATCGAGCTCATCGACGTAGTTGAGAATTGTTTCAGGCTTCAGCTTTACTTTAAAAAAAAAAAAACAAGAAGAAAGACAAGCTGGTTCATTGTGAACTAGCGGCCTATGAGAGTTCTGAAGCATCAATAACGCGCTTGGCTTGTCACTGATTGCAAACCATATTCTAACGCGGAACTCTGTAGCATTGCGTGAATTGTGGCTTAGTTCACGCACTCGAAGTTGACGGCATACCAGGAGATTCCGGTGGTACCGCGCAAAATTGACTGAAGGGATTAGAATCTGACATGAGCTTGCTCAGTCTTCGCGGCCCCTATATAGCAAGCCTCGCCGGCATTTATCATCAGCATAAATTAAAATGACAAGTCCACAATAATGTCTATTGTCCTTTTTCCCACTTTCAAGCGATTGTGACTTGGGCGTGATTAGGAATTCAGCGCACAGGTTTGGTGCGACAGTATGTTTACGTTTTCTTTAAAAAGCGCCTGAGATGTGCTTGAACATCTCATTTGGAAATCATCGCGCGTAACGGGCAATCTTTTCTTATGTTCTTTTTGTTATGTTCACGTTTCAATTTATTCCAACTGCACACACATTCTGTGAGGCGAGTGTATCGTATGCAAATGCATGATGACGATGTACAGCACTCCGATCTACATCGTGAGTACACATAATATATGTGTGCGTTACATACATGCAGCTTATGCGAGAGCAATTAGACTACTATGTTTATCATAAGGGACACAACGCGCAGCGTATAACTACCTCTTTGTTTGTTTGTATGGTTGTTTGTTTGAGGCCGCTTGCGGCGTCAGATGGTGCCGGCGGAATTATGTAGTTTGCCACTGGCTTACAAGCAGGGCGCCTTTCTTCTTCAAACTCTAACCTCCCTTTAGTAAAACAACAACAACAACAAAAAACAGACGTTTGCAAAAGCAAAGTGGATTCCGAATTCCTCAAACGTTTTACGGGAGAAGTGGGCCCGAAGATGTAATTGTTACGCGCACATTTTCAAACTGGAAATTCGAAAAAGAGATATCGGTGTGTAACCAGTGCACGAGTTCAGTGCGATGCTCTATATGGTAAGCTTCACGATTCGTACTTTATTTGCCTCGTATCCCGGACGATCACTATGCCATAGTGTCCTTTCTCTTCTTATCTTTTTTTTTTCATCTCGTAAATGTTTGTTTGGGATGTTTGCTCTTACGTCCTCGCGCGAATTTCGTCTGTGTGATATTGTGTCCGGATGCAGAGCGATCGCAGGGCACGAATCCAAATAAGTTCAACGGCTTGGCGATTTCTTGCCGAGATTGAAATCGATGTTTACACGGCTGCTTTCTGCTTGTTTGATCGAAAACGTTCATTTCTGGGCCTATCGAAATTTGGGTGGCGCTATTTGTAAGTAAAATGGTATACGACGCACATTCACATTAAGCATGTTTTGAGCTTAAGCTTGAAGTTACGTGACATTCAAGCGCACGCGCCCTTTTCCTAGACTGTATGATGCTACGCAGTAGTATATATATATATATATATATATATATATATATATATATATATATATATATATATATATATCAACGATAAGCAACGGGGTTAACCGAGGGGCCCGATTTTTATTAGTCATATCATAAGAAGCCAACAAACACTGACACCAAGGACAACATAGGGGAAATTACTTGTGCTTAATATATGAAATAAGGAAACGATAAATTACTGGAAATTAAAGTGGATGAAAAAACAACTTGCCGCAGCTGGGAACCGAACCCACAACCTTCGCATATCGCGTGCGATGCTCTACCAAATGAGCTACCGCGAAGGTTGTGGGTTCGGTTCCCACCTGCGGCAAGTTGCGGTGCAGGAAGAATCATCGTTCAAACGCCACCGTCTTCAGTGCGGAAAAAACGTGCTCACGTCGCTGGTTGAAAACTCCGGTCTCTGTCAAGGACTTTGTGCACTGCTCTTAACATGTATTCGTGAAGAAGAAACAAAAGCAGCAATTGCTTTACGTAATGCAGTTGCCACGTTAGTCGGAAACCAATCGCTTTTCTGTAGCTTTACTGTCTTCTCCAAATCGCCTTATGGTTGCTAAGCATAAATGGCACCACAGGTATGCTTAATTTTATCTTGATTCGGCTCCAGCACAGGATTTCTGTGATGGGACGATGGGACTCGCCGCAGAATGTTATGCGACGAGTCCTATAAAGCTGTTAAGCTCTAATGCACACGTCAGGGGGGCACGCTGGCGGGGATACGTGACAGACAAATTATCGGTGCTTATTACGAACGATAACGTGTAAATAATGCGCGGTGTAGAGGCGGTTTCGTCGATGAAAATCAGACGCAGCGCTCGTGGTGGTAGCGTATACCGCATGATAACAGCGCAAAACATACCCTGCAAGTTCTTCTGCACGCCGTTCGTTCCCGGAGGCCGCTGCTGAGCACGAGGTCGCGAGATCGAATCCCGGCCACGGCAGCCGCATTCCGATGGGGGCGAAATGCACAAACACCCGTGTACTTAGATTTAGGTGCACGTTTAGAACCCCAGGTGGTCGAAATTTCCGGAGTCCTCCACTACTACGTGCCTCATAATCAGAAAGTGGTTCTAGCACGTAAAACCCCATAATTTTTCTTTCCTGAGGCCATATGGCAAAGGAGGATGCCGCCGTGCGCCTGCTGTATCGTTCCTGATTGCAGACGATTTTTTGCATAAAAGTGTAGCGTGCCACTTTTCCCCATTTGTTCACTGCCGAAGCGAGGCGCGAGCTGCTCAGTAAAACGAAATGAGAAAGACAAAATAGCATAGTGCAGTGTTGACGTAGGCGCAGTACGTGTTCGAGTGCTTTTTTTGTTGCCGAAATCTGTCACACCAGTCGACACATTGCTGTTGTTGGCAGCAAAGATGTTTGACCAACACGTCGGGAATATTCGAGACACTATACGTTGAGAAAGTCCTTGGTGTGTTGTAGCGTGGTAAACACTGCGTGCGGATGCGAACGTGGAGCCAATTCAAAGTTGGCATTCTTGCAACCGACTTTGAGTAATACATTTCTCAGAAGAATTTTATGTTGAGCATAAAGGAAAACAAGTACGTTGTGATTGACTATTAGAAATAGAAGTTTATATAAAGGTCATCGGCGCAGCGAGAAATCTTAGGCGTCTGCATTGCAAGCATTCGGCGGCTTCTTTTATTAGTCACTTTATGGCGTCGTCGGCTGATAAAGACATTGGTGCCAATCCTATGGTCAAGTTTTGTTATACTAACACCAGCGACGGGTAACGTCTGATTTTAAATATTTATTAATGCATCGTTAGAACTGCGCATATGTTAACTGTCAAAGTGTAAAGGGAAACCGAGTTCCTGCACCTATTTATTCAAGAACGCAACTTAAGTTGAAGCCCATGCTTGACTTGATCTGAGTGACGCCTGGCAGACCAGGGCAAAAGCCCTCTACAAACAACACCAGCACGACCACCTCACTGTGTGTGTCGACGCCGCTAGCTACCCACAGAAACCGGCCTATGCCGTAAGTGTAGTGTCACATCAACTTGGTTACGCCACAGCTGCCACAATACAGGCGCGCACGTTCATAGAGGCGGATGAGGCTGCCATAGCCCAGGCCATCTCAAATACCACTGCCGAGGTCATCCTTAGCGACTCCAAAGCTGCAATCCGCAACTACTCCAAAGGCCGAGTTCATGAACTGGCACGGAAAATTCTCAATCATCAGACTTCCCTCAGACCAATTAAGCTCATCTGGGTGCCCGCGCACGCAGGCCATCCAGGCAGTGAGATGGCCGATTCTATCGCTCGAGTAGCCGTTAACCGAGCCACGCCGTCCGATGACTTGGATAACGCCAGAGACTGATTGGTAGAATATCATGAGATCACCCTCCACTACCTCGAAATGCGGTTGAGATATCCTCCCCCACATAAATGCTTAACGGAATTCCAGCAAACTACCTGGCGCCAGCTTCAGGCACAAACATTCCTCTCTCCCGCTTTTCTCGCCCTGGTTCATCCAGGCCTATATCGACAGGAATGTACGCTCTGCGGCGCGCCTAGAGCCAACTTCCATCATATAATGTTCTTATGCCCTGAGCTCCAGCCACCCTCTGAGTGGCAACTCACCGACGTCGAGGGATGGGAGAACGCGGTGTCTAGCTCCAACCCAGCCGACCAAACACGGCTGGTGGACTGGGCTCTGGGGGTCGCCGAGGGCCACAAACTCCCGGACACCCTACGCGCTCCTGAGCCCCCTCACAAGTAATGTTGTAAAAAGGCTCAATTAATAATTGCTTACCGCCACCACCACCTGAAGTGAAAGTGCCCATGACACTCATTGCGTTTCCTTCGGCGCGTTCACGACAGGCGTCATTTAAGTTAGGTCAAGCATGGGCTTCAACTTAAGTTTCGTTCTTGAATACGGGCAGTCATTAGCACTTGTGCTACAGTGATTGCGTACTTATCTTGCTTTAGCGCAACTCAGATTGAGTATGAAGAAAAAAGGATAGACATTTGGACAGACATTGTTTCATAGCCTCAAACGCAGTTCTCGCTATGTATTCTGAATTCGCAATATTATCGATATATTTATTTTCTGTGTTCATTTACGAAGCCTTGCTAGCGGTCTCTTTCCCCATGGCATGTACCGATGTTGGGGTGCTGTGTGAAAGGCAACACTCGATTAGCATTCAATATGCCACCCAACGAGTAGACTCGGGTATGGCGAATAAATTGCACCTGATATAGGGGGGGTGTTTACAAAGCCTTGGCTATATTTCTGGCAGTCGCAGCACACCCTTAGAGCTCCCGGAAGGTGTGCGAACCCCGTTATACGGCTTCGTTGTCTTCATGCGTTAAACAGACTTATCCGTATCACTTGTGGACTGTAGCGCCAGCCATGCATACATGTGTGCATTGTTGGTATGGTATAGTTTTGATGGAATACTTTTGTCGTCACGGTGCCTCGCAGCAAATTTCGTATCAGTGTTTGTTGAAACATTTCTTTTTTAAAAAAGCTTCCCATGACTGGTCGACGCCACTATAGACCCAATTATTGCCTTACTGTTTTAGAACACGACCATTCAAGATGAACGCTAATTCCCAGAGTAGGAGCGAACAGCAGTTCCAAGTTTGAACCTCTGG
The DNA here is from genome assembly GCF_023375885.2 of Dermacentor andersoni. Classification (NCBI taxonomy): domain Eukaryota; kingdom Metazoa; phylum Arthropoda; class Arachnida; order Ixodida; family Ixodidae; genus Dermacentor; species Dermacentor andersoni. The sequence continues at coordinate 42,882,698 of NC_092817.1, forward strand.
GTCTGCACGCTCTCTCGTATAAATTAAATTAAAACGATTTAGTGACTAAACTTATCTCGATTAAAGGAATAATCAGTTGCTCAAGGTTTCTCTAAAGTTTAAGAATCTCGTCAAAGACAGGAAGCCGGGGTAAAAACGCCTAAAAGGCCGCCCATTCGCCGTGCACTGGTTCGAAAAGCTTTTGCAGGGTAAAACTCCAAAGCGCTGCTTGCCAATAGCTCCCGTTAAGAAACCGACTTGGCCTCGAGCGATTATCAAATCTTCGGGCACGTCCCTTGCCCAAAGTCGAGGTCCTTCGAGCGCCTTCCGAGTTGACCTCGGATCAGAGGTAGGTTGCTCTGCTCGCCCAGACGAGACGCGATTACACAAGGGTTCACCGATACCATACAGTGAACTAAACGTTGTGGTGGAGGAACAGTGCAGATATGCAAGATTAATGCAGCCACCTCCGCGCATTCGTGCAACAGTAACGGGGGAGGGGACTAGGCTGGTCGAGAAAGAAAATAAAATGAGCGAGCACGCATCTCATGCCTTCGGCCGTGCTGGGTGCCCTTGATCCAAGCAAGGCCGGAGTTGACGGTTTGTAGGAGAATGCGCGCGATTGACAACTTCCCAATCACCGACTGCTATCTGGGCGTACTATAATGCGAAGGCTACGAGGTGCTCGTCCTTGTTTTAGTCACCTGTCGCGCTGGATGTGTGTTTAAGACTTTGTACAGCTGATCAGAAGGTCGCGGGCTCCTTGATTCCTGGCAGCTGTGGATTTAATCCTACGGGCGCGGTATCCGCAAAACGCCTCGTGTATACGCATGTTTAGGTACAGGCTTAAAGAAAAAAAAAAAAAAACGTCATGCGCTCAAAATTGATACGTAGCCTCCAAAGCAGTTTTCGCTATTTAATCTTAATTTTCGATATTACCGGAATATTTATTGCCCGTGTTCGTTAATGAAACCTTGCTAGTGGTCTGTTTCTCTGGCATGTACCGGTCTTGGGGTGCTATGTGAAAGATAACGCTCAATCTGCATTCAATATGCCACTCCATATTTATTTATTTATTTATTTATTTATTTATTTATTATTAGCCCTTCTCGGCTCATTACAGGATGGGTGCAACACCGAGATAAAAAAAACTATAAAACATTTCTTTGGTTCCACGCCTACACGGTGAAAGCATGCTGTCGGGCAGATTCTTCAACTCGCCGTAAGTATCAACAAGTGACATTTGAACTTGTGATTCCGCGGATATCGATGCTTCGATATTGATTTGGTGCGTTCGTATTGGTCCCCGCTAATTTACCCGCCTTAGTACAGCTGACATGACACGAAGTCCCGCTGTTGAGAAAAAAGGTACCCGTGTACATTCGTGGCGTGGCGACCATATCCTGAGAGGGACGGTTTCCAAAAAAAAAAAAGCGGCTACGTGAACGGGGAATTTAGGCTTACCTTCTGCCTTCATTTCAGAGAACTTGTGGGATGGTAATGGGGAACGGGTGTCGAAATGGTTTTATCCGCTGGTGTCGCATTAAGTAATATTTGGTGACATAGTAGCCTCGAACCTAAGCAAACGCTAGGTATGCATTCTAAACGGGACTCTTCATTTCAATGCCACGCGAACTGCATACGTATGCCACGGAACGGCGTTATCGTCTTCCGACATTCCACCCCACTTCTCATGCAATGCGCATCGATGGGCTATCTTCATTACTTCAGCACCACAGCGGCGTGTGCGTCCGCAAGGTCGTCCGCCCGCATCTCACAGAGAGGGCATTTGCTTTATCGGCGGTGAATGCCTTTTCGAGGAAGCCGCAGGTCGCACCATCGCTTCTTTGGCAGTCGCGGAATTGATACTATATCATCGAGTGTATATGTAATGTTTATCACGTCACTTAGGATATCTCCCTCTCTCCCTCTCTCACACGCACAACAAGCACACGATCAAGCGCAATAAGAAAGTGAATTAACAGCAACCTGGCTGTGATTTGTCACCCACAGGCTAAACATCTTCAGTCATACGCAAGAACGATTTTGTGTAGTCTGCTCGAGGGGGTTAAAGCTAAGCTAGTAATCTGCTTGGGTAGGAACTGCGTCCGCGTCCACAAGTACGTATCATGATCCCGGGACTACAGAAGAAGACAGATCTACCGGCCCCTGCTCTAAAACAGCTGAGCTTACTTCTTCTGCATGAAAAGTACAGCAACCACGTGCACATCTATACCGATGGATCGACTACGTCGTGCAGTTCTTCTGGTGCCGTGGTTATACCAACGCGAGGAATGACACTGCGGTTCAAGACATCGCATGTCACGAGCTCAACGGCGGCAGAACTAACGGCCCTGCGTCGAGCACTGGAATTCATTGATTCTGAAAGACCTAGAAAATGGGCTGTGTTCTGTGATTCAAAACCGGCATTACAGCGCACGCAGTCAGTTCTCCGACACGGATGGCATGACCAATTGACATACGAAGTCGCGAAACTTTACCATGATGTCCAACAAAAAGGCCACGAGGTCGTTTTTCAATGGGTATCTGGCCACTGTGGAATCAGTGGCAATGATTCCGCCGATAACGCTGCTCGCACAGCACATCAAGAAGAGCACAGCGTTCCAATTCCGCTTTCGAGGACTGACGCTGCAAGGCAGCTTCGACACCTGGCACGCAGTCTCACACTGACCGATTGGAACTCGCCAAACTTACGACTTACGCGACTGCATCGACTAAACCCCTCCCTGCAACTCCGACCTCCACTCGGACTTCCTCGACGTGAAGCTACGCTTCTCTGTCGCCTTTGGTTAGGAGTTGCCTTCACAAAGGCATACTCTACATTAATTGGAGTGACTGACAGTGGAGCATGCGAGGTCTGTAGCACGGAAGAAAACATCGACCACCTGCTGTGCCATTGTCCACGATACACCCCTGAGAGACAAGAACTTGCGAAAGCTTTTCAAAAACTGGACAATCGGCCGCTTTCTGTGCAAGTGCTGCTGGAACACCGCCCCCATCGCCCGTCGGCCCATAAAGCGGTAAAGGCGCTTTTGTGTTTCTTAAGGACGACGGGTTTGTGCGACCATCTGTGACTTTTAATACATTTTCTGTAAGACCACACGCGTCAGTGAACTCGCCGCAATTTCCTTCTTTCCTTCCCTCCTCTCTCTCCCTGTGATCTTTGTTTTCCCCTTTCCCATTCCCCCGGTGTAGGGTAGCCAACCGGACATTATTCTGGTTAACCTCCCAACCTCCCTGCCTTCTACTTTTCTCTTCCCTCCCCCCTAAACAGAACCTTAACGAAGTAGCGGAATAAATAGTAAAATATTACAGCAGTCGAAATAAAAAGAAATCCGAGGACACCTAAGCACTTCTTATTAGTCGTGAATGCGAAATAATTAACGTTAAATTGAACGCCGCTGAGCGGTCCTTCGATTTTTGAGCTGTGGGTAATGTACCATAGCGGTGCGCGCTGCCCGGGCCAGCAAGCAGCAACAGTCTGCGGTGCCGACGCCGCATGCCACCGACGTCCTGCACGGCGTGAGACCGAGGAAGCAGCAGCGGCCACCAAGGCGGGCAGGCGCGTTCAGCAGCTAAGCACAGTGAGGGCGAGAGAGAGAGGGTTACGAACCACGCGCCGGCTTCCGAGAACAACTCGGCGATACCCGCACGTGCGCGTCATGCGGCTGCCTCGCCGACGACAACCCGTCTCGCAGCGCGGCGTCCAGTCGCCGTATCTGCTCCGAGAAGGTGCGCTGGTGACGTGGCGTCGCGGCGATGCTCTCTCTCCCCTCACGCAACACCTTCTCGCCCACTCTGCTCCGTTGAAGCGCGTTCGCGGCGTGGCGTCGCAGCCATTGGGAATTTAGATGCCGTTTCGCTACTGTAGACGCTGGCTTTTTCGCTTAATGGGCCACTTGATGCTTTCGCATCAATATAAATAAATAAATAAATAAATAAATAAATAAATAAATAAATAAATAAATGGAGCAGGAAATCCCCCCTCTCGTACGAGGACAGCAAGTAGAATTTATTAGTCCATACAATCCGTATTATGCCCATGTTAATTAACCAGAAATCCCTCGCTATAGTCAGTAGCATTGCTGGTTAAGTCTCGCGTTCGGGGGCAACCCCGCGAGCAAGGTTGACGCAGTTTCACTACATGTACATGCGCCTTGAGAGAAAACAATGGATAGTGTGGGGTGCTACGGAGAAAAACACAAATGCCGGCGCCTGTGTAAGAGACAAACAGAAAAAAAAAGACAATCTCGTCACTTCACAGTCACGTAAACACCATTTATTTATTTCTGCGTATCTTAAAGGGAGAGAGCGAGAGGGATAAGTAGAGAAAGGGAGATACAATATACAAATGAACCCTGGTTTGGCTGCCTTGCCCGGCGAAAGGGGGACGGAAGAAATCCGAGGTAGCTGGCAGGAGCAGGAAAACTATGTCAGAATGACAGCGGTATTGCATGCTGGTTGTCATTTTGCTTATAAAGAAGGCAGTCGAGATGCGACAGATCTAACTTGAAAAGCAAAACTAAAGACTTTCTAAATGAACACTGCCCATTGTATGCATCCTTGCGCACCTAATTTGATGATGATTCCTCGTTATCTAGTCTGAGGTGACCTGCCGAGCATTTCAAGGCTGTAGAACGTCTGTTGTTAAGAACTGAGCTGCAGAAAAACAATACCCGCTACTCCTGCTTAATTTGTCTGTCATTTTTTTTTTTGCCTGAGATGTGAGTTGTGCTAAGCAGCCGAGTTATTTCGCGGCACAGGCTTCTGACACGATAAAACGCGCTCAAATGGGACATGCTGACAGCCTGTTTAAAGTGCGCACTAAGCGTCATATCACGGAAATCCACGACTTCGTGAAACACAGGAAGAAAGATAAAAAATGCAGTCCATTGTTTAAAACTCGCGAGAGATTATGCCTTACTTACGTCTGCGACGCAGACAAAAGGATATCTTGTCGCCACGGTGGCCAGGACTTAACCCAAGCTCTGGCCCAGACGTGTAGCTGTCGTTTGCTCAAACGCGAACTCCAGTCCTGTTATGAACAGTTCAAGTGACGAAAGGCAGTGATTTTTGGCCGCGAAGGCAAACTACCGTTTCAGTAGTCCGAACCTTTTCAAGAAAATTTAATTCCCGACGTTCTTGCTCGTAAAAGTGGGATCTGGCATGCAAGAGAACGAGATAGTGACTGAGCTTTGTGTTGCTGTATATCTGAGTTGACTTTCAGTTTTAATGTAGCATTGGTGTACTTATGTGACTGGAGTTTGTGTTTTTATGATTTGGAGTTGACTTTCATTTATAGTGTGACATTAGTGCACTTATGTGACTGGAATTTATGTTGTTATGATTTCATTACCTTTATTATGACTTATTCTTTTCTCAAATCCCTACGTGAAAAGGAGTAGCCGGCGCCAATTAAAGGATACAACATCACCTAAATACCGATAACAATAAAAAAAGAGGGCGAACACTCGGAACACACGAGATTTCCTCTATCTAAACCGTTGGTTTCTCTGCGCCCCTAGACTAGGGATCTCTGTGATATCTCGAACGGCCAATCAGGTGGCCGGTCCGTAACTGTCGTAGGACTCCGCACTCACGCATTTCTTCTTCTTTCTTTCTTTCTCTCTTTCTTCTTTCTTTGTTAGAACATAAAACATACAGTCAAATATTTTCTCAGCCCGCCAAAGCAATGATGCTATCGCTGTCGCCGCCTTCGAGGAGAAAAACTCGGCAGCTTGAAACGGTATGTGCGCCTTCCCTATGCACAAAGTTGAGAACGGGGAGCGGGGACACAAAAACGTTCATTGTCCCCGTAATGCGAGGGGAAGAGGTCGACGACACATCAGGTTCTCGAGAAGTGGAGGGCACCTCCGAGCTCTAACAACGTGGCCCGTTTAGTGGGATGACCGGATGAAAGCCACCTCCGGCGGCACAGGCACCTAAAGGGCTCTATTTTTCATGCGGGCTTGGGCTGGTTGCGGAAGTTGAATGAACCCTTTTAACACGCTGTTTAGTGAAAGTTCACGAAGTGGTTACGAGAGCCACCCCGTCGTCCAAATCTCGGACCGTGCCCTGTCAACTAATCAGCGCCTGGTGAAAACGACCCTATGCGCCACAATATGGCGCTCTAAGGAACGAAGTCGGTAGTCTCTTAAAGAGGTTAGTGTTTAATTGTCTTATATATACAAATAAGCAACCAATTACTGCTACTACTACTGAACCATAAATCCGAAGCGCAATTTTACAATGACATGGCCCCGGCTAGGCCCTTCAGTGGAACCAGCATCTGAAAGCATGGATTCTCCAAAGAAAGGGACACCGGCTGCCCTAAAGCTCCGCGTAAAGCCCCTTCATCAGCTTAAGCTCCTTTTTTAAGTAGCGCCAATCCTTGAGGAGCCGCCACCGCCACCTAGTTCGGGTTCCGTCATTTCCGGTAGGAAATTTCTGCGCTGCTTTGTTCAATCGATCGTGGCCTTCCATGTGGTTTTTGTGTTCGCCGGCAACACACCGATAACACGCAGGCTCAAGCAATCCGCGCGCATCAGTGTTTCCCGAGCGTGAGTACATTCGAGGCTGTCGCTGAGCCCCAAAAGGGGCAAATAAATTATTCGCTCGATGCTTCTGCATGCCGCGCACGTACTGCTAACCATCTTCACTTTTGCCGCAGTGTCCATTCATCCCCTGCACGTAGTGTAAATTTACCTGACACAACCCAGTGTTCTCTCTCTCTCTCTCTCTCTCTCTCTCTCTCTCTCTCTCTCTCTCTCTCTCTCTCATTTCCTCTTCTTATTTCTATTTCCCCCACCCCCAGTGTAGGGTAGCAAACACGGTGCTCGTCTGGTTGACCTCCTGCCTTTCCTTGCTCTCTCTCTCTCTCTCTACCTGACACAACGCACTTTCAAGCCCTCAGAGCACGACAAAGCTTCATCGAAGCAAAATCACAACCGCTCTTCATCTTATATATATATGCGCGTGCAACCGTCGGTACAGTCGCGGAAAATGCGGCGGCGGAAAGACCGGCAGAAACATCATGGCGGCACTTCCGCTTCCGTCGGTTGGAAAAGCGGTGGAAGAGTAGGAGGATGGGTTGGTGGTAACTTAAATGACAGTGGTGGTAGTAGATGAGCAAAACGAGATCAAGGTGAAAGCAGGAGCCAACGTTTCGGCAAGTGGATTTGTCTTCTTCAAGGCGACGTATGCTTTCCTCGCCACGGTATATGTAGGTGAGGTAGTACCGCGGTAGTAGTAGTCGTAGTAGTAGTAGTAGTAGTAGTAGTAGTAGTAGTAGTAGTAGTAGTAGTAGTAGTAGTAGTAGTAGTAGTGTGGAGCGGTGTTTTCTCACGTACAGACCGTCATAAGCTCGTGCACCCTGCTAAGCGCGTTGGGCGAGTCAGCCCATACGTTGCGGGCGAATTTACCAAACTCGCCCGCCCGATCGCTCGACCTGACTCGCTTGCGTTCACATGAATCCGACGACCGCTTTTCAACCCGACAAACCAGCGCGACCCTAGTATGTCGGTTTCACGTACACGTAGCTGTACAGACGGGAGCTGCCAAACTTCGTGCGTAGAAGCCGGACGTCTCCTTGCTGTGTATAGTTGTGGGCCGTCAGTAATTGTAGGCGTCTTCACTGTTCTGAATATGTCGGCAATCACACATTATGGGGAGTGAAATTAGCGGGTGGGCGGGAATGGCCTTTCCCGAAAAGTTGGTAGTTGGGCCTACTGAAACGCCCTAATAGAGCGATAAACGACTCACAAATAATAATAATAATAATAACAATAATAATAATAATAATAATAATAATAAAAGAGAAGAAAAGGATGTAAAGACCAGACACGTGACCTTTTCATCAGGCTTAGAGTGTTTTAGCCAATGACCGACTCGGCCAAATTACTCCACGTCCTGTGCCGACGCTGTAGCTACTCGTACATACGGTAATAACATAGTGTTGGCAGGCGCACTAAGTCTCGAATATTGTAGCGAGGGAAGCACCGCCCAATCGTACCTATTGGAGGTTGCGCCATCCTCTCCAAAGCTTTCCTTCACGCATTCTTGCGAGGACACCTTCGTGTGCATGCCTTGTGGTTGAACGTTCGCGCGTACATTTCGCGTTAGAGCGCTCGTATATCCTACGTTCTGTTCTGCTTACTTGTACGCGTACTCTTCCTAGTGTTCATATAGGCGCAAGCGCCAAGAACTGATTCTTTCTTCCAACGCATTCATTCACTGTTCTTAATTTTTAAAATTTTTTGACACGTTCTCTCGTGCCATGCCAAGCTACTCTGCCAACATGAATACTTGCCCGAAGGCAATGGTCAACAAGTTTGCGCAGAGGGTTGCTTTTGCACTCGCCCAGACACCTTAGAATATCTCGGGGAGCGGGTTTCGCCCGATTTAATGGGGACGACGACAAAAGAAAAAAAAAAGCTTCATCGCAGAGAAAAAAATAAAGGAAAGGCAGAAAAGCTTGTTTATCCTCTGCGCTTTGATTGAACACAATATATGTATATACGCAGAGCCAAACTTGCGAACCACCGGTACTCGTCTGAGCCGTCCAAAAGCTGTATCAGTCAGGTAAACGTGCCGGAGTTCCCTGCCACCCTGCGAATGTTTTGTTTAAGTAAATCAAGCTGTAACTCGTTTTTACACTGCCCGAGCTGGAACACAACAATAACAGGAAGGTACTTCGCGAAGCTGTAGAAAAAGATTCCTCGGCAGCCTCTTCGCTGGCGCCGGCTAAGACAGTTTCATGCACTTATGAACTGCATTTGGAAACAAAGGACCGCTATGCAGCCTGCGCCTGTTGCGGCGACTGACGGGAATCACTTCTTTTTCTTTTGTTTACAGGGCCAGTGATATACAGTTGCATTTTTTTTTCCTTTCGACTGTTTACCATAAGAGGTGCCCAACGTTGCGATGTGCCGAGAAAGAACAATGAGGAAACAATTCGTTTCCTGCCTCTCTGGGTTAAATAATTGCTCATGGCGAGCCATTTCCCGGAGCGCTCGGCGGTTCCTAACCGGCGACCTTCAGAGTGGACTTGTGTCTGCCGTGTCGTGCCTCGGTGCCCTTGGCTGCGGCGTCGCTAACCTTGGTGGTTACATTGCTTACTTGTTTTGTGACTGGTCATTCGCTTGTCACATTTTAAAGAGAAGCTTTCTTTCCCTCTTCCTTCGACTCTTGCGTTGCTGCTGTTGCCTTCCTCGCATGCCGCATCGGGAAGGGGGTTCAGAAGGTGCATACATGGGAGTAGCGTGGCAGAGAGGAGAGTCGACGCGAGAAACTTGTTTGGACCTTTCTATTTCATCGCATGAGCACAATGCCCTGTCGAGCTCCCTGGGCGTCGCCGCATTAGCCTCTTTGCAGTTGTAATTATCCGTGACCCCCCTCAAAAGCATTGCCGAAACTACAGAGCTTACCTTTCTACAAACATGCACGTCCAGAGGAGACGTGGATAGAACTGTAGAGAGAAGGGGGAGAGGAGGCAGAGAATAGTATAAAACCGACCCAGTCGCGAAACGAGTGAATAACAGCCTTGTCACTCTCGTAGTTCCCATACTGGGGAAGAGGGTGGGAGAAGGAAAAGGTGACGGGAGAAGGCAAGGAAAAAGCGGTTGCCGGCCAACTGAAGGTACGATACGCCTCTGCTCTTTCTGAAAAATAAACACCATGCAAATTTATGAAGCGGACAACTGACGGACAACTGACGCAAGGCGTGCAGACTCAAAGCCACACTAAAACACCGTAGGGTCTGGCGATACTACGGAATCAGTCACACGTCAAATCAACACTTCTGTGTCCGCCACGGTAGCTTGACGGCTAAGGCATTGCGCGACGTCGTGGGTTCAATCCCGACAGTGGCAGCCGCATTTCGATGGGAGCGAAATACAAAAACGCTAATGAACTTAGATTTAGGTGCACGTTACAAGAAACCAGTGTGTCAAAATTATTCCGGAGTCGGCCACTATATGGCGCGCCTCATATTCCGACCGTGGTTTTGGGCAGGTACAGCTCCATACTTTAAATAAAGTTTAACACTGTACCACGATGCAATGTGCCATGTGAGGCAATGAAATCGCTCAACCCTCCCAGAGATTATGAAGAAAGGCGCACAACGATGCCTCAAACAAACACGTCCCCCTGTGTGTCCTGTACAAACATACCAGCATTATACCAACTTACCATGTATACTAGAAAGAGAGACAAAAGAACGGGGAAAGGCAGGGAAGCTAACCAGACGGGTAGGTCCGGTTTGTTACCCACGCTGGGGAGAGAGGGGAAGGGGAGGTAGAGTGATAGCAAGGTAGAGATAAATAAAGAAAGGAGCGTAGACATACAATCACAGTCAGATACTGTCACCGTATACCGTCACCACACAGCACAGTAGCATTTTCAGCACTATAAACGTCTGTTCAGGCTGCAGCCGCTTGTCCAATTCTGTTGCCCTTAAAAAATGCAACAGTGCCCACGTCGCCCTCCGCTGCGATGGTTTGTGATTTCGGCATTCTGAAATAAGTTCCTCTGTTAGAGGATGTATACAATATACCCTGTGTGCCTACCAACAAGACTGCACTGCGGTATCGCAGTATCGTGGGCGATGGCCTCCGGGTGCCGGGTCCAGCCTGACTTCAAAGTATAACGTAACGTATCATGAACAAGAAAGAGAGAGAGGGAGAAGGGGACACACGTAGCACTGTATGTTGTACTACATGTGTCCCGGTACCTCTCCTTTTTTTTTTTTTTGGTCCTTGTCTATCGTGCACTACGTATACGTCATGCTGTACCAACCCACTAAAACCGCTAGACTTACGGACGAAGCCAAAAGGCATTGCCGAAGCAGTTTGCGAGAACAGCGCGGGAACTATTCTTGTCCCGGGCGGTGGCGAAATCATGAGACAAAAGCTATCGATAACGTGTGAAAACATTCAAATCTACTCATATAATGCAAAAATGTGCATAAATCTCTCCTTTTAACTTTCCTCAATGCCTCACCCTACAACTCCTGCAGCAGTCGCTCTTACAAGAGTTGGTGATTATAACCGCTTACCTGACAGCGAGGGGACCAAAGCCGGAGGAAGACCCCCAGCTTCAAATTTTAGTCTTGCAGTGGGATGCTGACATTGCCCGGGCTTTTTCGTAGACTTCGTCTCATGTGCATAGGTTGCAGTTCCAATTATCTTCCAAAAGAGAAACAAGAAAATCAAGAAAGCGCTATCTTGAGTATAATCCGGATTCCTAGACGAACTTCAATAGCAAATATGACGCATACTCGTGAGTCTTGGTCGACGAGGAAAATTAATGCCCTGAAGTAGTTTCACATGACATGAGATGTCGACTAATCAGCAGACGAGTTCGCCTTATGTCACGCCGCAGGGAGTTTCTCCGAATACCTGAACAGAAAGCAGGCAGGCGTTGTGACCCTACCGGTGCCCTTTTTCCCCTCTGTTTCTGTTTCCTATTCTGCATAATGGTAACAGTTATGCGCATAATGATAATAAATGTGAAATGGAGTCACTAGACTGCTTTATTTCCGCGTGTCTTTACCAATACAGAAAATTGCGCGGCCATAAATTCAGCTACACTATGGATTAACCCCTTTCGGAGCACGGAGAACGCAATGGTTTCTCATGCGTGGACAACCGGCTCTCGATCTTTTTCCGATAGCTATCGACCGAGTCCCGCAGAAAAACAAACAGCCGTCAAAGATGCACGACGAGATCGGCGTCCTCTCACTTCACAAAGAGCGTACGGGAAACACCAGACGCAACGTGAACAGTTTCAAAACTTTCGCATGGCTTAAACAGGTCAGCACCATTGTCTGCAATGGAGCCAGGTCAGCGCGATGGAGCAAACGTGCCGGTTGAGTCACGCCTCTCCAACACCGAGAAGCATTATGCAACTCTCGTGCTGGCGACCCTACAGGCACTCGAGCAGACAAAGCCTGCTCGGTGGCTTCCTGAATTGCTCACTGCTGTTGCGATAGAGATCGCACCGCAGAGGAATAGCTACGCGCTAATTCATGGCAGTACGTTAGGGTTTAACAAAACTTCGTCTGATCGGGTAGAATATTGAGGATGAAGTTGAGATCACAAAATCGGGTAAAGATGAAAGTTCGCATTGTTGCTTGAAGCGTGTCTTTGTGACGATGCTGCTTTGTTTTGATTGTGTACATATAATGTTTTAATGACGCTGTGTGTGCACTAACCTTCCCTCTACTCCTTCTACGCATACTATGTGCATTTCGGTGTACAAAACTACGTGCGTTACTGTACCACCTTTTCAGCAGAAAAGGAAATTAGCTCGTGCCGTATTTCAATGCCAACATCTATTCTTATCATGTTCATAAAAACCTATCACGTCAGTTTCATTCACTTAGAAATATCAGAAAGCTATCATGATAAGAGCTATAAGAGAAAAAAGAGCAATTTGAAAAAAAAACGAGAGCCGATTGTCAGCGCATGAGAAATCGTTGCTTTCTCCGTGCTCCGAAAGAGATTAGTCCATAGTGTAGCTGAGTTTGTGGCTGCATAACTTTCTGTACTGGGACAAACAGGTGAAAAACAAAACAGTCCAGTGACTCCATTTCAACTCTGTATTATTATTATCATCAGTATCATCGTTATCATTGTATAGAACGCGAAACAGGCACAGAAGGGAAAGGGGGCACCATAATGGTTACAACTCCTGCTTGCTGGCTGTTCAGGTGTTCCGGGAAACGCCTTGCGACGTGACATAAGGTTAACTCGTCAGCTGATCGGTGGTTATGTCGTGTCCTTTCATGTTAAACCACTTCAAAGCACAAATTTTTTTGTCGACCAAGACTCACGAGGAGAGGTGCGTCGTATTCAAATTCGTCTACGAGGCCTGGTTATAGCCAAAATAACTCTTTCTTGGTTTTCTTGTTGCTTCTTTGGATGAGAATGCGATCTGCATCCTACACATAAGACGAGGCCTATCAAAAAGCGCGTACAACGCAAGCATCACGCTGCAAGGCTAAAATTTTGAAGCTGGGGCTCTTCCGCCTGCTTTGCTGATCTCGCTGTCAGGTAGGCGGTTTATACGGACTCGAAGAGTGACTCCTGCATGAGTCAAAGGAGTGAGACAATGAGGAAAGTTAAATTTATTGAGGAAAGAGAGATTTATTCACACTTTTGCATTAGATGGACAGATCTGAATACTTTCACGCGCTTTCGATGTCTTTTTGTCTCATGTTTTCGGCACTGCCTAGGGCAATAGCAGTTCCCACGCTGTTGTCGCATACTGCTGTGGCAGTGCTTTGTGTTCTGATCTGTCGCTTATGAGACGACTACATCCACAAGTGTAACGGTTTATGTGTGTCGATCAGAGACCACAATTTCGTAGTCAATGTTGTCGAAGCTGCGTGCTGGAATCGGGACTATTGCCCCCCAAAAGTACAATGCCGAGTTTGTGACAGCCTTGTCCACGAGCTGCTCTTGCGTGAATGTGTCAGTTGGGAGTGACACTCTCGATACTCGCGCGGGAATGGTGCGAGATCACAGAATTTCGCGGTTATTCCTCGGGACTTTGGTTCAGTGTTGCCACAGCTACTGCTTCGTCAGTAGATCTGCTGATGTTGGGAAATGCTCAGTGATTCAGTAGTAACGCCTCGAAATATACTGATTTTCGGCGCCTTCCAGAAAAAAATTATAGTGAAATCTATTTCTTGAAAATTTTGTTTTTTCCTGCTCCTTTCTACTACTACTCTTCCAGTAGATAACTACTGGAAAAGCAGTTCCAGTAGTGCGATCAACCTTTACTGCGCAGCAGCGACGAGTGATATGTGCCTTTTATTTTTTTTATTTTTCAGCTTAAGCATAGTCGAAAACACACTCAACATTTAAGACTTCAGGTACCAGGTGTCACCTGACACCTATCAAAAGCTGGTGGGAACACTAAAACAAGACGGCATTGGTATTCAAGACTATAGCTGTGCGAAGTGCGGTATTTCAAGCGACAGACCGGGGACAAGAATTTCGGAGGTCATTGTATTGCGTTACTGCATGCTTCGCCGATTGCGCATCGTAGGATTAACAATAACAACTGGATCCGTGCTGGCATAAACAAATTTGGTTACAAATACCTCTTTCACCAGCATAAAAAAGAAAAATACACTGATCCCTACCAATTTTCCAAAAATAGAATCTACCAATATATTTTTATGGCCTTTGGCAACACTGCTTTGGTTGTTAGTGATCTCAGCCGCGCGTGACGCAGTGGTTTAGTTGCTATGGCATTGTAAATACTGTTGATAAGCACAAAGGTACCGCTTCGATTCTTCGTGCACAAGGGCCACTTAGTGCACAGGGGCAGAATGATCATGTACTTGTTGCAGAATGCCGTATGATCCAAAATAATCCGGTACCTTCACTACTGCGCCCGTTAGTGACGTAAATATCATCAATCAGCAATCGCTTGGTAATGCTCGCAATTCCGAGATGAAAGGGACGCTCTCTTAAAAATTCTTCAAGAAAAGAATTTTCTGCATGCGGGCCTGCAACAGCTTGTGTCCCCAGAAGGATCAGTTATAGCCCGCAAGAAAGAAATATCACGAATCCTTATCGCATTCTTAAGAGAGACTGGTCTGATGAACATGTGGTGAAACACCACAGGGGTCCTATAAGAGACGCTCGGGAGGAGCAACTGCCGGCCTTGATCGCCAGGCTAAACACGCCGGTTGTTACAACTTACCCCCAGCACCACCCGTTTAGCGTTTGTCGAGAGTTTCACGAATGAGCAAAAGAAATCGTTTTTGCAAAAGTTGAAGACTTCGCTCAGTAGCTTTCTGTGCATACATGGCAGACCCTAGAAGAAAACATCGCCCCAACACAGAAATGTAAAAAAGGCGATGTGACGAGAACATGAGAAGGAAAAGGGAAAAACAGAAGGCAGGGAGGTTAACCAGAATAACGTCCGGTTGGCTAGCCTACACCGGGGTAATGGGAAAGGGGAAAACAAAGATGACAGGGAGAGAGAGGAGGGGAGGAAAAAAGGAAATTAGCGGTGAGTTCGCTGACGCGTGTGGTCTTGTAGAAATTGCATTAACAGTCACAGATGTTCGCACAAGCCCGTCGTCCTCAAGAAGCACAAAATCGCCTTCACCGCTTTATGGGCCGATGAGCGATGGGGGCGGTGTTCCAGCAGCACCTGCACAGAAAGTGGCCGATTGTCCAGTTTTTGGAGAGCTTTGGCAAGTTCTTGTCTTTCTGGGGCATATCGTCGACAATGGCACAGTGGCACGGGAACATGAGAATGCTTTTGATGGACTGGCTGATACCTCCTGGAACCCACCACCATCGCCGCTTAATTGTGCGGTTTTGTCATGACGCGTTGCTGTCAGAAATGAAGAAAATAACATTTATTAGAAATAAATTTAACATGATATGGGCGGACGTACTACTAACTTGTTTTACTGCGTTCGGAGAGCACTCTTGAAAGCTTTTTCTAGGCTTACGACCCAGGGTTTGTGCGCAGCCGTATCGTCGTCTGAGCAAACACAGCCTAGTTGGGGCGCCGTACACCGATACGGCTTCGCGGCCTGAAAAAAGAAAGTTCCTTTCGCTGTTATTTTCGCGCTGTTCGTCTTCTCTCGCGAGGTTTCGCTCGGTTCAGTTTTCTTCTCGATAGTGGAATGAACCTCTAACTGAAGTGCAAATGCCTCACTTTATTTCACATGTTGTGCGACGAGTGTTGACCTTCACTCGCTTCATGCCAAAGGGCGCCTCGGTATTTTCTTCATACAGCGACGAGAATCCTTAAGGGCTACTCGACAGAAAAACAGAAGACCCCGATCCGGAGGTGTTTCAGGTTTAACCGGAGGCTGTTGAAAGCACCGTCGGTCGCTGCACTATAACGAGTGCGACCAGGCACCGCTTCGCGCAATCGCAGTTGCGACAGTATCGTCCCGAATGTCGCTATATGGCGAACCTGTTTACAAAGATATGGGAGCAATCCGTCCTTCACTGGAAAGGTCGTTTACTCCATCAAGGACGCTGCCAGAACAACTATTCGGCTTCTCCGTTTCGTATGTGGAGGAACCGAAAGACTGAACGTTCGGTCAATGTCATGGAACAAAGTTTCTGTAGACATTCCTGGTTCGAATCACAGCGATGGTTATATTGCTTCTGAAAGAGGTTGCACACGGTACGAAACTGATGGCTTTCCTATGTCCCAATGGTGGTAAGGATGGTACTATAAGCGTGCGTGGCAACGCGAAGTTTGCATACCAAAGATGGAAGTGTCGGCAGAAAGGTCGCCCGCACTCAATTTGTGATACAAGCCCTACGAAGAGGTAAGATCGCGGTGCTGCCCGGCAGTGCCATCGTTTGATACGATGTGCGTGGTCAATGAGGTTTCCTCAGGTGGTCAAAATTGCGAGAAACTGGCACGTTCCAGACGTCTCAAATAGCAATTTCGGCCCGAGAGAATCGTACGTGCGATCGTGGCCTGGTATTGCATATGGTTACGGCACGGGTACGTATTCTCAGATTATCTCTTTCGGCAATATTATCGCCTTCCCGTGATGTAGTCACTCATTTATTTATATCATTCTAGGCGGACTTCATCACTTTTTTGAGCTGTCTAACAGGAAACTCCAGGTGGTGTTTAGCTTACGCGAGCGCCTCACAATGGACTCGAAATGGCAAATTTGTAAGAGATAAGCGGTACAGAAACGTCACTTTGATGAATGAGTGCTTGCGAGCTTGTACGTATGCGCACGTGCGTGCTGCTGTCGAGACGTCAGAGTCGTCTTATATAGTTTAGAATGACTCAGAGAGTCAGCGGCGCTGACTTCTGGCGTAGTTTTTCTTGTAAAGCTATGTTTGGGAATCAAATTGTAAGTTTAGACTTTCAAATACTTCGCGTTTCCTTGTTCGAAAAACATTCTTTTTCTTTCATTTGATGTCGCTCCGACTAAAATATGGACACGCGGACTTATTTATCTTTTTTCGGTTGAGCAATTTTCCCCGCCTAGCAAATGTTATCGCTCAGCACGGGACGCGCCCGCATGTATCGAAAGTTTCTGGAATGTTATTGATGGTTATGTTTGTCACCGACGCGTGTGTAATCGTATTGCATGTACGACGCGAAGTGTGTAGAACTTTCTGGATGACACACGGGCACCATCGATTACTCTGGAACCTTCGATGACTCGTGTACAAAAGCCGACGCGCTTGACCGGCAGATCATATTTTGACGATCGCCAACCGTGTTAGCAGCTATCGCTGTGCTTTGAGTCTAACTTGCTTTTGTGAGCACAAGTTCACCCAAGAAAAAGTTAGTTTCGTCAGTCACAGTTTTGCCGCAGTATTATTCACCGTCACTATTACGTGACAACAACCCAATAATAACGAACGCAACTTTGAACATACAGTCTTCATTTGTTTTTGTTTTTTTTTTTTGTCTATGGTCAGTAGTGATGAAATGTCACGTTTAGTACCCCGTGCACATACTAACTCGGCGGGGTTTTCCCTCGCGAATAAAATTGCTCCATGTTCGCGCTTCTAACGCGGCACTCCGAAAGTGACGCCGTGAATTTTGATGAATTCAACTACGTGAAGCAGACTGGTGATGTCGGTGGTGATGATGTTACTCCAAGCGGGATTAACCCGCCAGACGTAGGCGGCAAGTTCTCCACCTGAGCCTCTGTTTTGCACACAATGTTTCACTATGAGTCGATCAGCCCAGTCCCTCGCATAAATGTGAGAATACTCAGGTAGCAAGAGTCTGACAGTACTGAATCTGCCATTATTGTTCTTCTTTGTGTATGTGCGTGTGTGTGTGAGTGAGTGAGTGAGTGAGTGAGTGAGTGAGTGAGTTAGTGAGTGAGTGAGTGAGTGAGTGAGTGAGTGAGTGAGTGAGTGAGTGAGTGAGTGTGTGAGTGTGTGTGTGTGTGTGTGTGTGTGTGTGTGTGTGTGTGTGTGTGTGTGTGTGTGTGTGTGTGTGTGTGTGTGTGTGTGTGTGTTTGTGTGTGAGAGAGAGAGAGAGAGAGAGAGAACCCTGTGACAGCGAACCTTCTGCAAATAGCTCTGTCTGAGCGTTTTTGTGGCAGGTCGATTTTCTTTCACGGCGTGTACTTTGTACTTCGACTCTGTTTCTGACATTTTCTTTAATAGTGTGTGCCTTGTGATAGTGAGCCTTTCGCAAACAGCTGTGTCCCATTTGCGTGTGGCAGGTCACTTTTTTTTCTACTGTATGTATATACATTCGACTTCGCCTTTCATACCTCTACGGCCTATATATATATATATATATATATATTTTAGGCAGGATACTGCAGTGTTACCTTGGGAAGCGCGCTTGTGCCGCCATGGCTTGGTAAACATCCGAACGACTTCACGTTATATTGTTCTGGCTCCACATAGCACTAGACCTCAATTATTGGGTGTAACCTGCAGTAAGGAACACCAGGCTCGCTGCTTCTGGAGCTCATATAAATGGTGAGTTCCTTGCATTGGCTTCTCTATAGGTGCTATCTTTTGCCGTATTGTAAATATCCAGAGACCAAATGATATGTATGTCAGCGAACGACAAAAAAAAAAAAAAAAAGAAAAATACGGGGTAACGTTGAGAGACAAAATGTCGACAGAATCAACACATCGTGGCCGGATGATATTCTAGTCTAGATTAGGAGGGATCAGCGGGGTTGTATAGGCCGTGCAATGCGTACGGTAAACTGATGAATGGTGGTCCGTTAGAGCGAAGGGACGACTGCCAACGAGAAGGAAATGAAGGATTAGATGGAGTGTTGAGATTGGGAAACTTGCAGGCACAGCGTTTGTACGTCTGACATTAAAAAAATTGGCAACAAAGATTTCTGTGAGAGTCATTCGTCCTGACAGGGGCACCCAAGTACAGGTTGAGTCGCGATGATGGCTAAATATACGTGTGAGCATACGCTTGCGTGAGGAGGCAGCAAACAGAAAAAAATTATTTGCGGGATACGTGGAGAACCGCCCCCAGTGTTCGTCATTTTCACGATAAAGCTTGCGCTCTGCTTGTTCAATTTGCCCCACAATGTTCTAAGTATACAGGGTGTTTCACTTAGCTCGAGCCAAAATTTACAAAATATGGAAATGCCACGTATATGGACCAAACCAAGGTAACGCTGTTTGCGGTCATTTGGAGATACTCAGATTAATTCTTGCATTCCACCTAATTAGATAATTATTGTTAATTGATTATCGAAGTTCTCAATTATTGTAATTAGATGAAAAATGTCGAGGAGAAAATTGTAGGGCGACATAAAAAAACTCCCGATGCAGCTTTCTGTTGCTGAACAAGTGCTACATAAAAGTGTTTTTCCAAGTGTGAAAGTAGCCCGCGAATACACGCAAAGTGCCTCGAGTGGCCAGTCAAGCGGCAATTTTGCGCGTATTGGCGGGATGCTTTCACGCTCGGAAAAACACTTCTATGCAACACGTATTCAGCAGCAGAAAGCTGTACCGGGAGCTTTTTCATGTCGCCCTACAATTTTCTCATTGACACTTTTAATCTAACTATAACAAGTGAGCAGTTGAACAATTACTTAAGACTGAATCTCTAATTAGGCGGAATGCAAAGAGTAATCTGAGTAACTCCAAGCGACGGAAACAAAATTACTTTGGTTCGGTCCAGCTACGTGGCATTTGCATATTTCTTTAAAGCTTGGCTCAAGTTACGTGAAACGTCTTGGTATATTTCGCTTTGCTTTCGAATGTCGTCAGCGAACCGATCACCGTCCTCCTTTAGGTGTACGTATTTTCTTTTTGACACTCCGTCCCCTACGGTATTTTCTTACGTCTTGTCAAGAGCTTTATTGCCTTCATCCTTTCACTCAACTGCACACTAATACCGAAGCACTGCACATAGCCAGTTCATTCTTCCGTCTCTGTATGTTATCGTCAGCGAACATCACGTGACGTAATTTCGTACGCGCACTTGCTTGCTATGCGACTGCTGTCGGAGGCCGGCCTATCCTTGCGAGCTAATTTCCGGCGTTTACTCGACCCGCACGGTTCCTCCCGTGGCCTTCGTTGCATAAGCACGTGGAGTCCTGAGGAACGCGGGCGCGATAGGCAGAAAATAACGTATTCTGCTGTCGTGGCGAGGCCCTTTTCTCGCTCTGTAATCGGATCCTTATCACCTCATTTTCACGCGTGAGCTTTCTCGTAGAGTTCACCTATCGCATAAATTAAGCGCTGGGAGGCGTATGTTTACGCGGTGACGTGCGAGCTTGCCCGAGGTTACCGCTAGCAAAAAAAAAGATTTTAAAAAAGAAAAGAAAAAGGCATTCGCCAACTAACTTTTGCTGCAGCAACAATAAATCTATCAAGCAGCTAAAGACAGTGTCAGGGGGTGGTTATACCCTGCAGCTGTATCTCAGAGGCGAAACAATAAAGGGAGGGGGAGGGGGCGAAGGACGCTATTCGTGCTTCGCATGTACACCATCTTTGTTTCAGTCGGATACCGCGAGGTTGCATCAAGTGTGTCCAAGAAATAATTTTCGTCCGTCGTGACTTCCAAGTTGAACTAAGTTCATGAGTCATGTGCACTCAGAGTTGATTTGAGTTCGAAACTTTAGAAGGGGAGAGATAGAGAGAGATAGAAGCATTCTTTAATGGACGCTAGAGATATTTGCCTGACAATACGCCTAGCACGCTGTAATAGCGCGCAGTGTCGTTCAGTTTGACGCCACGCGGCCAGCACGACGTCAAGTTTGTTGGGACAGAGGAGGAGGAGGAGGAGGAGGAGGAGGAGGAGGAGGAGGAGGAGGAGGAGGAGGAAAAAACTTTATTCTTGTCCTGTACAAGGTGTTGCCACCCGCCTGGCTAGTCCCATGTTGGGACCGGGAGGTCAAGCCTCCTAGCCCTATCACGGGCGTACTGGACAGCCAGGACTTGAGGGATATGATCTGGAGATCTTATCATTCCTAAAATCCGATTCCGGGAAATGCCAGGGCCGAGCGACCCACACTCCCAGAGCATATGTTCAGATGTCGGCAATGTATTCTATAGGAGAGTTGATTGTTCGGCTAGCTGGTTTTCCATAATTGAAGTAGTAGCTAAGCGCGATGAAAAGCACAGAGACAAGAAAGGTGGACTAAGACCAGCCTCCTTGGTCCACCTTTCTTGTCTCTGTGGTTTTTATCGCGCTAAGTTACTACTTCGATTGAGATGTCGGCCAACTTGTGCCAGACTTGATCCTCCACTAATGTCTGTCTCGTGACGCCACTAAGGTGTCAGCATATCAAAAAGCGATTGCGCAGCACCATCCCGACAGGCGTGAGGTTTTTCGAACGACAAGATTAGTACTTTAGGACAAGCTTTGAAAAGTTGTTTACATTTGAAAAGTGACCAGCAGAAAAAAAGAAAGCCAAGTGGCAATGCACGTCTCTGCTCTTTTTCCTACGATGTGCGCTGTCACGTCCATTTATTTACACACTTGGAGCTTGCTTATAGAATAGTAGTTCTATCATTCATATACTGCACCTAGGCCAGAATTCTGAGGTATCGCCGTGCTAATGGTCTTCCCTGGCGAAGTGAAGGACGGCTTTTACTGTCTTGAGAGAAGTGGTGTTAACGAAAGGCCATCAAATGTAACAATAACAACGCCCGCGCACCCCAAGGCGTCCGTCTCTTCGTGGATCGAACGTGATCGACAGTTACAGCTTGGGAACTACTAGCGCCTTGTCAGTCGTGTCAACTGAGAAATCAATGGAGTCTGACGAGGACACACGTTAGTAAATAGCGATTTGCGCCTTTAAGTGCAACTTGAAAGGCGGAACAGCATTGACTGACAGCAGGTGATTGCATTTTCCGGCGGCCCCGTACTTTATTAACAGGCGTGTAGCTCGTGTGAGCTGCTGAAATTTGTATGTATGTATGTATGTATGTATGTATGTATGTATGTATGTATGTATGTATGTATGTATGTATGTATGTATGTATGTATGTATGTATGTATGTATGTATGTGTGTGTGTGTGTGTGTGTGTGTGTGTGTATGTATGTATGTATGTATGTATGTATGTATGTATGTATGTATGTATGTATGTATGTATGTATGTATGTATGTATGTATACGCGATGCTCAAATGAAAGTTTCTTGCTTCAGAATTAGGGAATAATCTTTGAGAATAAATTGTTACTCTTCTTACATTTACAGTTCTTTCCACACCCTACCATAGCGAGGCAGTACAAAGCAGAGAAAATTGACGTCTCGATCAAGTGCCGTCTCAAGCTTTGTTTTGCACTACGAGTTGTTAAATACAAATCATTAAAACAATCTAAACAAATTTTAGTTTCGGGGCGCAACTCTCTGAAGCATCGCAGTTCCTATCAATTTGTACTGTAGGAAGCCTTCAGAGTTACTTTTTTTGCTTGCGTCAGTCAAGTTATACGTATTTCTCCCATAAAGATTTAGTCTTCACGTGAACTCGACACTCTCACTAGCCTCATTTTCCGCCGCATAAGAGTTGACATCCCCCTACCCAAGCGACGAACAGACCACTAACCTTTCTTAGATACACACAGCTTCTGGGACACAGCCCCTTAGGGAATAAATGACGCGCTATAGTGTCAGCTGTCAGCGACAGTGAGTAGAAACATGCATGTTCTCGATTGGGCAACGAATGTGTCGGACGCTGAACGTCAGATGCGATAATTAGCCGGAGGATGCCGCACGAGAAGTAGGGCACGAAAGGTCACCTTTTCCGCCGCGTCAGCCCCTTTCGTCCAACTTCTCCCTGACCCGCTATTCCGGAAATTGTTCGCGAGCAAGCTGCCCTTTTTTTCCCCCGCATACGTTTTTTGCTAATTTCCGCGTAAGGGAACAGCGGTTTTCCATCACGTCTCAGCTAGCCAGCGCAGCGGCAAGAAAATGCAGCTGACCTTTGCGTGGTTATATTACGAGAAAGGGGAGCCTGCGTCTAACTATTACTTGTACACCCACGCCCTCTTGCTGCCATTATACTGCTCCATTACTTACCCATAGTAATCGGCGAAGCTGTTTGACTCACAGGCATCAATGGCCCTTTGTGTGTGCGTATTTTTTTTTTTCAGGGCAACTGAATGATTCGTGGGCGTGCCTCCCTTTTTTTTCTCCGTGCGCAGTAAATGAGGCGTAAATCGCGTCAAACTTCGCGAACACGCTGTGGAGACGCGGAATCAATGGAGCGCTAATTAAGTTGCAAGGGAGCGCAGTGTGAACACGTCCGGCAGACGAGCAACGACGTCAACGGATTGGGCATCACCCACGTCCATCCCGCAGCCTCTGTACGAAGCGGCTCGCGTAGGCGACGGAGAGGTCGATAGCCCTGCAGCCTGTACGCCTTCCTCTGACGCACTCGCTGCGTCGTTTCGTGGACGGAAATGAGGACAATACCTCAGCCGGGCGCTCTATATATGGAAGTAGAAATGTTACCAAAGAGTGAATTATGCTAAGGAACTAGGAATATATATATATATATATATATATATATATATATATATATATATATATATATATATATATAGACAGAGGGTTTAGCAAAGACAGACACTCCATCAGTTTATGCTGTCAAAATATTCTTCGCATAGTCCTACCTATTAGCATTTATTTAGAGATTAAAAAACAAGTTTATTGCTAGCGGTGCAAATGAAAGGAAGGACACACACTTTTTTTTTTTTCGCAGGAGAAGTGAGGGGAGGTGGGATGAACATTGCGCGCGCGAACGTCGACAGCAATGGCATCAGTACAAGTAATTTCCTGCACTTTTATGTATTTGGGTCATCTTTAGCCATACGATATCACCGAAGGTTGCAAAGTGGAGTCCTTGCCTACTGCCAGACGCAATGTAGTCGCTGTGTAAGAGACGGCTGACTAGTTCCTGCAGACGCTGTCAAAAATCCGTGACGTTACCGAAAGCTGTGCGGTTGGTAATAGCGATGAATGAGCGATCGATTAAATGTATCCCACAATAGGATTGATCTTCGTCGATGTCCACCTTTCATTTGATCGGCTTGATTGATTACACCTTTTCGATTAATCGTTTTCGCGCGCTTGACAGGAGTACTGTCGTACTGGAATGACCGCGCACGAGCAGTGACTGTGCGGCTGTGGCGTGGCGACTGTCGACTGTTTTATTTTTTTAGTTTTTTTCGAGTCCCGAGTGATGCCCAGTGGAGCGCTTCCCCTCTCTTCTTCCACGCCGCACACGCCGCCCGAGGGCGTTGAAAGGCCCTCGCAATTCAAGGCATACTATAGCAAACCAGTCTTCTTTGGATCGTTGTGCCATTCTCAGTCCACTAAAGACGTGGCACAGCATGCGCTTGACATTTGACGTGGCGATTGCGTTCACGTCGATTCCAGCAAATATGTGGCGCCCTAGCGTCTCTTCTCGCATGCTGGTTCTGTTGCCATTTAAAGAAGGCGTCGGTTTCACCCAAACATCCCAGCCATAATTGACATTCTTTCCCTGTAGAAAAGAACATATGGTTTAAAATCCTAAACCGGTAATCTCCTCTTCTCTTGGGCATATTGAAATTTCTTGCATTTTCTTGTTGGACGTCAGCTTTCGCTTTTGCCATTTTTCGTTATTTCTTGTTTAACTGTAGGTACTATAAAGGAATACACTCGTGCCACGTATCTTATTTAGTTCTGCACTAAGTGTCATATTATAACACATCACAAGAAGCCAACAAACACTGACACCAAGGACAATATAGGGGAAATTACTTGTGCTTAATAAATGAAATAAACAAACGATAAATTAATGGAAATTAAAGTGGATGAAAAAAACAACTTGCCGCAGGTGGGGATCGTTAGCCACCTGCGGCAAGTTGTTTTTTTCATCCACTTTAATTTCCATTAATTTATCGTTTGTTTATTTCATTTATTAAGCATAAGTAATTTCCCCTATGTTGTCCTTGGTGTCAGTATTTGTTGGCTTCTTGTGATATGACTGATAAAAATCGGGCCCCTCGGTTAACCCCCTTTCTTCTCGTTTATATTATAACATATATAGTTTATATTCTCCGAAGTCACTACTGCCAACTATATTTAGTCTTTAACAAGTTGAATTTTATCCTTTATGAAACGCAAATAAACTTTTGTTTCAAACTTGATTCCACCTCTCAAACATTGAAACATGGTCCAACAAGAGTAGATACCTGTGTTTCAACCTGTTTATAAGTTCCCCCCCCGAAAAAAAAATTTCGGCTAATCAATTAATCGATGAAATACCTTGCATCGAAAGCGAATTATCAATTAAAGGCTAAAATGATGAATGATTCATCGTTAATCGAATAAAACAAAATTAATCGACCATCCCTGAAAGCTGATGCGGAAATCGCCATGTCACTGCCCCTCAGGCTTCTCCTTGTCTCTCATCAAGTCCTCAATGGCGGATGACTGAACACTTCGTGCGGTGTTTTGGAAGTGTAATTTCCGCTGAACTTTTTTTTCCTTTGGGGGCTAATGACATGTCTGCGGTGTTTTTTGCACGCATGCAAACAAACTCGAGTGGTCTTTCCATGCATGTACTAGGTGTGGGAAAGAGAAAAACATCTTGTCGTGCGCTTGTCTCTGTCGCATAATCGACGATATTTTCGAGTAGTACGTCCCACATTTCAGTATTCGCGCCCGGCTGAAAGCTTCAAGAGGTGCACAGTGTGTAATACCCGATGAAATAAATTTATCAGTGCAACTATACGTATTTGTGCATAACCTGAAATGGGCGTTGAAAAAACCTATACATGCAGGCGTGTGCACTGAAAAACATTAGAAAACGTCAGATTATAAAACATAGCCCGAAAGCACCGTTCTGGTGCAGAAAAAAAAAAAAAAAAGTCCAGAATTTTATGCATTGCTTTATTCTATTGTCACTGCCGTGCACTATAATCAGTGATGTTGGCTCATATTTTAAACGTCAATTTTGTCAAATTGTCTACTGCACCGAAGAATTCGTTCTTCGTTGCCACAGCCTTACTACATATCACTCTAAAAGCAGTATATTTGGCTAAGAATGTTTTAATGCCTGCGCAGTCAGGGTGCTTTCTAATGAAAACCGTTTTTATGTGCTCTAGTGTGTTGACCCCAAGAAGGAACCTATTACCGTGGCATAATGGAAAAGTTTCCTGCGTCGTATCTTTTGTTCGGTCTTATTTAGAGCACCCCTTCAATAAATAAATAAAAAAAGCTTTTCGTGCGAGATTGACTCCATGAAAGGAGGCGTTCTCTCAGTCAAGAAAAGAACAAAACAAAGAGCTCCGCTTCATTTTTCTCGCAGATCACCAACTTGAGTACATTTCTATGTGCCCGCCTTGAATATGGCTTTTGTGTTGGATCAGCACCGCGAACAGCAGTTGATAAAATCAAGGCAAAAAAGAAAAAAAGCGCTGTCGACATACCCGTCTTAATGACTGTCGTGCCAGACAATGCATTGCGCGCAGACAACGCAGAAAGGAAAAGAAAAGTTGCTCAACAGCTCGTGGGGTATACTTTAAAGTTGCCACAGGTGGTTGAATTACGCAGCAGACAACCTCTGAAAAAGAGCTAAGCAGCATTGGGCTAGGTCAGTACTTGGGAGGGGAACCTCTGAAGAAGCGCTCAACACATGACCCAAAGTGCTTAATGAAAGAAAAAAAATGAAAAGAAAACGTACGCATCTTAAGGATACGCATGATCAATTTCAATATAACTATAGGGAGCCTTTATGCAAGCACACAACGTGAAGGCTCCCTAGAACCAGCTATCCCGCCTTGCCACCTCGCGTGAAAGGTGTGCGCGACGTGACGTGAAGTGGTGAAATTACGACACCGCTTTCTTGATTATCGGAACGAGCGCTGCATTCTATAAATCCGTCAATTTTCTAGTGAACAACTTCCAAGTGGGCGTTGATTAGGGGAGCCGATGGAGACGGATGGGACGACAGGAATGGCGCGCGTAGCGTCAGCATTCTTATTTGCACGTCGACGACTTGCTTGCTGCGTTGACGCGATGACGGTTACTCCGGCGAGACTTCGCGTACTATACGAAAAATTTGGAGGATGCTTAAGCTTCGCCTTTAAGAGTGGAACGCGATGGTATTCAAAAAATTCCTTGGCTGCTTCTCACGCTTCCCGACAACGGCAGCTTTTGTAACCGAAATGTTTCCCTCGAAACGCTGGCGGCAAACGCTGTGCACGAAGGCGTTTTTTCTGGTGCGTTCTTTACAAGATGTGTGTTTAGAAAAAGTTTATTTCAACAAGAGACGATACGAACACTGAGTCATAATCACGGCACAATTCCACCGGGACGATAACATGTAAGAAACGAAACACAGCACGTTTTCAACGTGAGTAATGTCCGAGTCCTCACGCACCAACATATAAACACATATACCCACGGAAAGGCACAGTTACACATAAACTAAATGCCACATGTACAAAATGATTTTCACTATGTACAGTGTACACATGGTTATGTACAATGATGATGTGATAGAACACTTTACACAATTTTGAAGTGATGTGCATGAGATGTGTATATACAAAAATGATCATGTATACGAGAGGACACACACACAGAAATCACGGGCACCTGCATTCTATGTGCATTAAATGAATACTTCTGATGGTCTGGCCAGCGTTGAGAGCTCCGTGTCGAAGAAAATCCGGCGTCGGTGTCCGGCGTCGGTGGCGCCAAAAGAAGTAATATCCCTAACCAGAACCACGCAGATCATCCGCGTGGCGCAGATGCGTTGCTGGACTAATTTAATTTTTCAAAGTAAAATTCGTCAGAAAATTTGTAAAGTTCGAGTTACACACACCCTACAGATATGATAGCATCGGATTGTAATTTGAATATACAAGAAAGTAATTTGAATATACAAGAAAAGATAATTTTGTTACGCGGAAACACAAACACAAATCCCTTTTTTCCTTGCTTATGGGGATATGAGCCATTGATGAGCCACTGCTTGTAGCATCTGCCTTACGAAAGTATGAGCCATTGCACTGCCCTGTATTGCCGCCGGGATCGGTCCACCATTGTTTTCTATCGGGCGCCGTGTAGCAGAATATCCGATGTTTAAATTACGGGGTTTTGCGTGCCAAAACCATCATTTGTATATGAGGCACGCCGTAGTGGTTGACTCCGGAATAATTCGGACCACCAGGGGTTTTTACGTGCACCTAAATCTGCGTACACGGTTTTTAAATGCGAACCTTAAGCGTTCTCCAAGTTTTCTTGTCCTCGCCCCCTCCACGGCGGCAGCTGCCGCTGCCGCGGAGGCGAGTGCCATCTTAATGGTGTTGCAAGGACCAGAGCGGCGCGCGCCGCTCCTACTAAGACATGTCCAACGGCAGCTGGAAAATGGATTTGTGTTTGAGTTTCCGCGTAATAAAATTCTCTTATGTTCAAACAAAAGGCGACGCTATCATGTCTGTAGATTGTGCGTAAGTCGTACTTTACGAGTTTTCTGACGCATTTTACTTTGAGAAATTCAATTATTTGTGTAACACCCTATGTGCTACGCGGAGTGCCTGCGTGGATCGGGAAGCGTAGTTCGGGATGATTTTTCGCACACGGACATCGCCGCCGACGCCGGATTTTCTGCAACACGATGCCCTTGAGGCTGGCGCGCTAAAACTACAGTATTCTTCTGCAGCGGTTGCCAGGCAAACATCTCCATTATTAAACCTTGTTTCTCTCTCGCTTTGGAGCGGTTGATATTAAGGTGCAGTTCAAGAGCATCCGGTTGACAATACAAGCGCTTTCGTTGTCAACCAAACACTCTTCGTCCATTTCGGGTTGTGCTTCTCAGTATGTATTTCAGTATGTACTCAGTATGTACTCAGTGCTCAGGTAGTACTCAGTATGTACTCAGTATGTACGGCTCGCGTCTTGTAACTTTCGTTTAAATAGAACGGAACTGCATCTGGAGAAGTTCAGAGTCGCGGACATAGCAATCCAAGTCTATAGGAGACAAAACTCGTCTACTGCCAACTAGGCTGTGAGGAATAAGATTCGGGGCAAGGTTGTTTTCATGGCTGGAGGAGCCAAAAAGGGCATCCCATATATGTCGCGTATCCTTCTTAATTCTCGTCCTGGGATTCTAAGCCATAAGTCAGTTTTAACCAAAAAACTTTGAAATTGATGACGTCACAAGGGCGTCCCGGCGGTGAGGATTCGGCGCGAAATTAACAAGAAACTGAAGCTTTGACCTTCATTTTCTCTTCTAATAATCAACTTATAATTTAGAAGTTGAAGACAACAGTTTCTCAAAGAACGGTTTATGCGCCTAGGGTGATTTAGTGTTTTGCGTTAGTGTCTCTTGTGTCTATGGCGTTGCGCTGCTGAGCTCGTTGTAGCGGGTTCGACCCCAGCCACGGCGACCGAATTTCGATTGGGGAGAAACACACGCTCAAAAAAAAAGAAAGCACTCGTGCATTCAGATTGAGTGTACATTGAAAAACCGCAGGTAGTCAAAATTAATCCGTATTATATATTAATCCGTAAGTTATATTACGGTAGTATTTACGGTATAGTATTTCTATTAATCTGTAACTTATAATTAGATCGTGGTTTTCGCACGTAAGACCCCATAATTCAGCTTACCTTTCAAAACAAACCTTTCATAACAGTTTAACCTCAATATAACGTAACATTTTTTATTCGGTAACTGTAACCAGACACATAAAAAGAAATGCCCAACCTGCGTGTCCCTCTGTGATCTGTTTCCCGCCTGTCTTTCAATTTTGCTTTTATCGTGTTTGTCTCTCTACAACACGGCGCACTGTTCCCGTTCCCTACGAACACAGCAGCCATGCGGCGTGTAGACGCGCATCGGCTTTCGCCGGAATTGAGCCTCTCTGCGACGGGACGGAAAAGGGCTTC
Organism: Dermacentor andersoni; assembly: GCF_023375885.2. NCBI lineage: Eukaryota > Metazoa > Arthropoda > Arachnida > Ixodida > Ixodidae > Dermacentor > Dermacentor andersoni. The sequence continues at coordinate 42,912,559 of NC_092817.1, forward strand.
CGAGAACGAATAGGGAAAAGAGCGGCGCAGCGGGGCCGTTAATTTCCTGGGGAGGATCGCGTGACCGATGCGCAATCGTCGAGGCTGCGGCGCGTGCGCGCCGGGCAGCGTGCGCGAGCGACCGAGACCGTCAGTGGGCACGCAACCGAGCTGAACCCGAACGAAGAATGGCGACCGCGCCCGGTGCTGCAGCTTGCTGCGCTCCTGCCTCGATTTCCTCGTCTGCTTCCTTTTCGTGCCTCGGCTCACCGCTTCGTCGAAGCTTCGTACGCTCCCGACGTTACTGCGAACGGCTGGCTGGCTGCCTGTCCAGAGTCTTACCGCATTCGTTCGAATGTAGCGGTCGACCTTCCGGAATATATTGGCCAGAACTATACGGGCGAGGACGAATGCATGCTGGAGGAGCCGATCGTGGCTGGGCAACAGCGACACGCATGTATGCTATATGTTTTCGCCTTAAGAGGAAGCCTGAGCTCCGATTTCCCTATGCGAATAGCTGCAACGCGCAGGAATGCTTTTATAAAAGAACCGCTCGACAAATTTAGATTAAGTTTGTCGCATTTGAGAAAGGAAGCTAAAATCTACTGTCTCTAGGTAGTCCAGTTTTGGATTTCGGGATCAAATGTTTTACGAAAGTTGCCAAATTTTGGCAAGCTCCCAAATAATACAAGAGCGAAGGTTAAAATCCATAACTCTACCAAAAGCGGATATCGCAGTTCTGTAAGCTGCATGTATTAGAGCACTTAAAGTAGATTTATTTGATAAATGTATTTACAGCTTATCCGAGGTTGGTACACTCTTTACGTGGACTTTTCAAAAGTCCTAATCACAAACTAAAGCATATTTAGGAGGGGTGTATAATTTTTCGGAGGCGTGCCAAATAATTTTCGGAGGCGTGCCAAAACCACTTTCTGATTATGAGGCACGCCGTAGTGGAGGACTCCGGAAATTTCGACCACCTGGGGTTCTTTAACGTGCACCTAAATCTAAGTACACGGGTGTTTTCGCATTTCGCCCCCATCGAAATGCGGCCGCCGTGGCCGGGATTCGATCTCGCGACCTCGTGCTCAGCAGCCTAACACCATAGCCACTGAACAACCACGGCGGGTCGGAGGGGTGTATAATACATCAGTTTTGTTCGCCTTAGATGTATCATTAGGTGCCATTTAATTCCGAAATCGGGACATAGTTTTACACGAAGCTGTATTTGGCTAGCCGATTCATCCATCCGTCTGTCCGTCTGTCGCCTGTACGCCGAAAACTCCTCCGTCACGACCCCATGTGCATGCGCGAAAAAAAAAAGGAGGAAGAGAGGCGCACGATTGGCTCCTCCAGTAGTGACGTCGTTGCTCTCCGTCGCAGCCGAGTGTGCGCGCAGCAGTTTATCTCCGGCTCCGAAATGGGTAGGCCACGCATCATACGTACTCCTGAGGAGCAGGCAGCTTTCGATCAGCAACGCCGCGAGCAGAACCGGAAACGAGCTCGCCTACGCCGTACCGATGCTGCAGCCTGCGCACAAGAACAGCCTCGTGCAGCTGAGGACAAGCAGCAACTGCGTACCGAGGATACGGCAGCCTACCAAGCCGTCGTTTAATGAATCATCGGGATTAACCCAGTGATTAACACCGGGGCCGAACGTTTCAGCTTCGCTGGTTAACCATCTATACGGAGTGCTTTTATGGCAGTAATTTTTATTGCTTATTTAGTGTTGTAAACTTTATGCATTGGTGTTTTCTCTTTCAGATTTGCAAATTTCAACTTTGATTTCTTGAATTGACAGCTTGTATACTAATTCACTTTCTACAGTGACTAGATTTTATTTCATTTCATTTGAAATGCAGCAAACCTCACGAAATTTGGTACAGTGGGTTGACGAGAAAAACGATTTATCAGTTTCTGTGTATTTGGATAGGAGCTGCCAAACTGAAGCGTCCTCTTAAGGGAGCTTTAAGTGCCGCGAACGTACTGCCGTTTACATTTTGCCGGATTCTCGGATCTGTGGACAGCTAGAGGAAAGCTCGTGGCCACCTTCTGTGACTATTCCTCTAACTGCAACGCCTTTGAGACGTCTTTGTGTTGCGTGAGTGTTCCCTTTGGAAGACAATCGTAAAGGAACTGCACGTTACAGGCAATGTTGCTAGCAACGCCTTACACAAACAGTTACGTTAAATATTATGGATCACTGTAGTATTAGTTTTGTGTGCTCGCTGGTTAAGGTACGCGTCACACGGTGCCGCTACCACCGTTCTCGCTTCCCAGCATCGTTTTGTAATAAAATTTAGCTCCACTGTCGTGTAACTTGGTGAGACTGTTGCGATTCGTGCAAAGAAGCGTCCAGTAGAGGAAGAAAAAGCGCAGTTGAATGAACACCGTCGTTTTCCTAATATGAAGATTACCGCCCCACCTGAGCAATGCCCGAGGAAAGAACGACGTCGGTCACACTATCCCGGAAAATAGAAGAAATGCCGTAGCTGCACTTCCTCGGCCGATGACGACGTTATTGCTTTCCTAAAATGTGAACGGCCATGCGAATCCTCAACTTATTGAAGTGGCAGGAGGCGCCAGGTGTATAACTGTTGACGACATATCCTGCACACAAACATTTGTAGGACCAGCGCGCAGAAACCTAACGGAGCGCTGATGCTGTTTCTGAAGACTACCACACTATGCCGCCAAATATGGTTCCGAAGTGAACGCCGCTATGCGTAAGGCGGTCTGCAGTTACTGTCGCTATATTAGCGCTGGTGGCTAACGGGGTGCTCATCTGGCTCACATCCCTGTCTTTACTCTCCTTGCTCTTTCTCTCTTCCTCGTAGCCCTTTTCCTTATCTACCACAGACACATCCGCGAGCCGCACAGCCATTTCTTATTCACCTCACGAAGCGTTCAACTACGCATAAGTTTTCCAGTGCAAATTAAGGTTGCAACAGGCGTTATTGAACGCTCTTATCTTCACGCACGTTGACACGTGTGGAACCAACCAATGTTCAATTTCTTATAATAAATATAATTGAAATCCTCAGGTGTCCGGCTGAAATACGTTCGCTGCATTCTAACACGTGAATAAACACGGTATGAGTTAGTAGCTGCGATTTAAATGTGGTCTCCGCCCCTCCCGAGGCCTGAGATAATTGCATACTTCCGTGAGACCGCATAACAGCTGCTTCTTTATTCTTTCTTTTCATTTTGTTCTCACAGCGAAATTCAGAAATTGCTATTTAGTGGGCGCTGTACGGAAAATATCGATTTTCGCTGTGCTCCTCGGGTGATTCGTGACACAAGCGGTGCAGACATGGCTATGACTGCTGGTATACCCCCCAGGTAAACGGGAAATGAGCCGCGAGCGCTAATTCTCCGATTGGGCTTGGTAGGCCAAACTACCGGGACAAAATACAAAGAAAAAAGCAAGCATGCTGCTATGGCAGCGGTTTTGTTTAAGCGCGAAGGGGAAACTCCATCCGCCTTGTCGTCTGCTATATATGCCCTCGACGAGCGCAAGACTTTCTCTGTCGTGCGACCAACACTGCTCCCATTTTTTAAAAGTGATTTGTTCTTGCGCATCTTGTTTTCAACATTTTTCAACTTCTACTTTTCTTGTACTCACAGCGTGTGCGCAGAACATCTGCGTTAAATTTTATCTTTTTTTTTTTTCTGTTCAAGATGCGCGAGCCTGCAGGCCATGGCGCGAGGCTATTTCGTTTCAGCAAAACACGAGTAGGAAAAAAAAATGTGTCTTGTGCACCGCTTTTATTAGCAACCTCTCGCACAGCAAGGCCATCAATACACAACACAACAATGTAGAGCTGAGTATCTCATTATTCAGCACAAATGGGCGCATTCCGTACTACTTCCTACATACACAAGACAGCTTCCTGCGATTTCTCATAAACAGGGCATTGCTACAGAGCGCATGTTCATTTCATGTGTACAACGCAACTCCACCGCAGCAATTTTTGTCGCAACAGTTATTTTCGAGTTATATAGATATATATAAAAAAAGATTATCAGGTGCAAAGCATACCAACATCTTTCGCACAGGGGTGGCGGCCGACGCTTTTTTGCGCTTCCAACGAACACCGTGTGATCGTTGGGATGCTGACTGCCCTCACAATGCGTCACAAATGCCCTTCACTCTAGTCGTATATACCACAATGCATCAGCTCGATGTTCCCAACGCCCACCGGTGGCGCAAATAGCGCCGGCGCCATGCAGTCCGAGTACCGAGTTTTCGTCGCTGAGCACTGTATATGCTACTGCATGACCGCCTATACACGCTAATCCACATAGGAAATGAAACTGGGGACACAGAGGCCTGCAGAGGGGGAGGATGGAGAGGATGAGGAGGGTCGGAGGAATTAGAGGCTCTCAATATAGTTGTACATGGTACGCACAAGTGAAATAAAGGGAACTACGTGGATGTAGATATGCTAGAGCTTGTCGGTCAAGCAAATATCCCAAAGAAACGAGACAAGAAATTTCAGTAAACGCGACGTTGCTTTATAGGAGAAGCCATGAGACCTAACATGCTTCGTTGCTTCCTAGCTCGGAATCGGCCAGGGTTCGCCGCCGAAACGACATGGAATGACTTCATATTCCAGCTGACTTGCTTGTAAATACCTATATGTATAAAAGAGAAAGTAGTTCAAAGGGAACAGGCACTTTCATAGTGGGACCACAAGAGAAAAAAGAAATGTGTGCTATTAATGTGGATAAATGTTCTTAAAGCAGTATATTGACAGGGTATTTTCCACTGTTCATTTTTTGCTTTAAATAAAGGTCCTCGACCTCAAAACACCAGAAAAAAAAATACTGCCAAGCATCAGGAAGCCCTAAATAATTTATTACAATAGCTCTTTTACGAGCCAGTTACTCTTTCATCTCCAATGAGGTGCATGTGTCGTGACGTCATCACACAGCGTGGGAGCAGGACATTGTGACGTTTCGGCTCTCGCTCTGGCCAGCTCGGTGGTATGGTGCGAGATATCTTGTTAGTAACGGTCAGCCCATGTAGGACCCTCCAGCTAGCTGTTACTACTGCTTCTCCCGAGTTGGTCGCAGTTTTAATTGTGACTAAGAAAGTATATTGCAGGCTATGCTAGAAATGCTACATGTAACCATGAACACCATCGAAAGCATTATTTCTGTTTACTTGATCAGAAAACAAGATATTTCTGGCCAGCGGAAATAGTTCCAGTGTGGGCAACGCGGACGTACGAGAGAAACGACGCCGCGCACGCCTCGTGCGGCTGTTCACGCGCGGTGCAGTAGCGTTGTGCGTGCACATGGTTTTACGTCAGTGCGTCGCCGTATGCAGTGCTTTGCCCTCTGATGCGAAATGTCAGACATAATATATAAGGTCAGACAAGCGGGACGGTCTTTGTGGGCGATCAAGAGGATTGCGCGAGGATTACGGGAAATGTATTGAGTTCGTCAAAAAGAAAGGAAGCAACAAGGGAAGGAAGTTGCTCTCTCTTCTGTTTTAATATCCGCACACGCGATACGCCTCGGCTACGAGCGATGCGAACGACACCCTGTGGGTATCTTAGAGATCAGCGAAAGTGGAGCGGAAGTGTATCTGTAGAGAAGCTTGGTATACGCCAACATCCCGCCGCCGGTATTTTTTTCCGCCCTCGACGTAAACCACACTGGAGGGATTACCTCGAACGGATAAGCGCACATTTTAGCTGCGCGAGGTTGTCTGGGTGGGCTGAGACAGTCGTAGAGGGGCAGTAATCGCAGTGTCTACGAAAAAAGACAAAATTCTAACGAGACGTGCGTCTGCGATTAAGGCAACGTAGAAAGCGCACCATTTGTGACCTTTCGTTGTCTCACCCATCCAGGAAGGAAAAAAAGATAGGAGAGAGCATTACGTCACGCAGCACGCCTCGGCAAGCGAACGCTCCGTGACGCCAGTCCCTTTGCTCAGTAAATCGCTCAGTGTCGGCCCAACACGTGACCTCTTGCGTCGAGATCACGGAGCGAGAATCGAGATTTGCCGAGACGTTTGGTGGCCGATAGTTGGTTCTTTATTCTCTGGGTAGTTTTTTAATCGATACGCTCTCGGCCTGCAGCTGCTCGGCTGCTCTGGCTGTATCTCTGGTCACATTCTGCCTGTACCTCAGGTCACGTGTTGAGACGACACACTCGGCTTCAGTAGCGTTGCGCGATGCTCTTTCCTACATTTTTTCTTCCTTTATGAGTCCACCTGTCCACGGCTAGTTTGTTTGTATATCTTCTCTCAACGTACTTAACGGCGAAAAGAGCGCGGGGGGGGGGGGGGGGGGGGAGGGGCATGTGTTTGTGGCAGGGGCTCGTTGTCCTTGGAACTGATGTTCTGTTGCGGTAAATCACTGAAAATAATCACTCACTCCCGAAATGAGCCATTTTTGTGCCTTTATACTTCAGTGCATTGTTGTCCGTGGGAAAAATGCGTGTCTGTCTTCAGGTGACGTTTCAATCTTCGCTATACGCTACAGCGAGCTTCGATTGTTACCTTCTTTGGTAAGGCCTGCTGGTTGTAGCATTCTGCTGCTGAGCGCGACGTTGAGGGTTAGATTCCAGGCCACGGGGGCCACATATCGACGGGCGCGGGATGCAAGAAACGTTCGTATCACTTGGATTTCGGTGAACATGTAAGAAACCCAGGTGTAGTCGAAATAACGTGGAGCGCTCCGTACAGCGCCGCTTACAACAACGTTTGTTTGAGACGTTAAACCAAATAAATCTACCACTCAACAAGTAAATAAATAAATAACCCGCACCCATTTAATCTCAAAACTCGGTAACATTAAAATTAAATTATGGGGTTTTACGTGCCAGAACCACTTCCTTATTATGAGGCACGCCATAGAGGAGGACTCCGGAAATTTCGACCACCTGGGGTTCTTTAACGTGCACCTAAATCTAAATACACGGGTGTTTTCGCATTTCGCCCTCATCGAAATGCGGTCGCCGTGACCGGGATTCGATTCCGCGACCTGGTGCTCAGCAGCCCAACACCATAGCCACAGAGCAACCACGGCGGGTAACTTGGTAACATACTACGCAGCCAAACTCGAAAGCAATACTCGCAATGCAAAACTCGAAGGACCTTTCGGCGGCGTTCAATGGGACATTAATGCTTTCGCATTCTTCTCTCATAGGAAGTGCTTAGGTATCCTCGTTCTTTTTTAAAATTTTCGCAAGGGTTGCTACACAGCAGAATCAAGAAACTACATTGAATTTAATTAAGGTGTGTTACGCGGAATTACACGTGTGGCGGAACGAAAGTGGAGCCAAAAGAAGTTCCGGTGGGCCCGAAGATGGTGGTGCGGCACCTTGCGCGAGTTTCGTATCGAACGCCGAGGTATAGGCAGGGCAAGTCGTCTGCTTGGCCGAATCGTCCAATGGCTTGGCGCGAGCGGCCGCTTCTTCGGTTGAGCACGGGCGTCCCGTGTTTTCATAGTATTTCTACAACACACACACACACACACGCACACGCACACGCACACACACACACACACACGCACACGCACCCGCACACACACACACACACACACACACACACGCACACGCACACACACGCACACACGCACACGCACACACACGCGCGCGCGCGTGCACAAGACATTTTCACGGCGTTGTGTCACGAGCGATCCTTGCCTTTCCCGGTCTGGTGGCGTGAATAATCGGCGAAATTCGACGGCAGCTGGAAGAGAAAGTAGTGCTTGCAATTAATTTCGTACAGCCGGAGATTGCAGTGCATGCATGTGCAATTTGACATGAGCACGATGAGGATTGGAAATGCAGTTTGACATGCAACACAAAGCACGTAGGGTCAGCTTCTTTGCAGCAATTTAGAGTTCCACGTGACTGCGATCGGCGAATGGCAGTGGACTCAGGCGTGAGTGTGGCCACATTCCTTCAACGCTAATCGCATTAACGTCGACAGCTACCGTGAGATGGCTTCTACTGTAATTTTTTTACAATGTTTTAACACAGCCAGAGAGGCGAGAATAGAGGTAACCGACAGGGCTCAATTTTATTTGTGTTTCAACTTACTGCCATATAAAGTAAACTGACATTTAAGTCACAGAAAGCAAAGGGGAAATTAAGGGTTATCTTCCACTGTAGTGCAGAAATAATAAAGAAAGGGAAATGAAAGTGGACGAAACGACAACTTGCCACAAGTGGGAGCCGAACCCACACCTTCCGCCATTGCACCTGCAATGCATTAACGTTAAACTTTAACCATCCTCCCATCAACTTTCTTCGTATTTGCGCATATGAGAACAAGGTTAGCACTGAGAATGCTAGGCAGTGCCACCAACCGGCCTCATTGTTTGTTTGCTTCATGTAGGCACTGCTGGAATGACCTGTGAAATATGTTGCCTATTAGCCGTCGCTCATAGTCGCCAGGATGGCCATTTATAAAACTCATAGTCGTTGTCACGGGGCTCCTAGTTTAGTCACGGGCGGTCGCATACGCCAGATGAATCGACATAAGTTAACCAGCGGTGTTGTGGCATTCGATTAACAAGCACTTGCCTTCGCTAGCGGAGGACCCGGTGCGTATCGAGGGACATCTGTCGACTTGCGACATTGAAGCGGTAGCTTAACGGTTCGTATCTCGCCGCATCGCGGCCCCGTGAAACGATATTAGCAATTCGGTTACAAGCGTTGCATACGCGGTGTCCGCTGCGTGCTATATATATATATATATATATATATATATACACGCGGGCGTTCACGCGGCTCGTTCGAGAGAGGAGAATGCCTCGCGGCTGGCGCGAACGTCAATAAAGAACTTCGCCGAGACCGTATACGAGGCCAGCCGATCTCGCAGGGTGACCTCTCCCCGAACTTGCGTATACGATAGCGGCGTTCCTCGATCGAGTTCCCCCAGATTGCGCGACCCCCTGCAGCCGCAGCCCCGCGGCAATGTCGAAGCCATCCGTGCGAGGAAGGGCCTTTGTTCGCGACCGCACAGTCGATTTCGCGTCCGCAGTTCAATTAATCGCCCGGAGGAACGTTCTCGCGGTGCCCCCGATGCCGTGAAAGGTGATGGGTCGTAAATTACGGCTGTTTCGGACATGACGTTGCCAGCGCGGCCGCACTTTTTTTTCTAGTAGAGCCCGGAAAAAAATAACCGCGGAAGCGAACGAGCAACGTATACGCGCGTAGCACTTCGCCATATACGGACGTTGTGCGAACGAACGCCATAAAGCAAAGGGGTTGGCAGTTTCGTCTGAAGAACGGCTATCACAGACTTTGTAGAGAACGGCTATCGCAGACGTTGTAGAACGACTGCACTGCCACATTGTGTTTCGGTACAAAAAAGGGCGTGCTTAAATGCTTGCTGCAAGCATCGCCGCCTGCTCCACGAAGTGGCCAGGGAGGAGCGTGCGAGCTACGCAGCAAGCGCAGGAGGCAGACAATAAAGCTGAACTCCTGCTGACGGCACTGACTCTCTTCCCCACACAACGTCAACTACAGCATAAACTACAAGGCTCTGCGTCTGCACCCCTTAGCCGGCTGTCAGGTGTGAGAAGTGTTCAAACGGGCTTCCCCCCCCCCCCACCTCAACATAATTGCCCTCTCCTCCGAATCGACGCCACCTCGTTCTCCACGAGCTGACACAAAAGGATAGAAGAAAAAACCGAACGACAAGACGACGTCCCGCTTTTACCCGAGCTGACACCAAGGATGAGCAAAAGGGAAAGGCAGGCTCAGGAGGAAGACTGCGACGACGACAGGACCGCCAGAGGTTATTTAAGGCCGTGCTGGCCCACGTGTTAATAAGAACCGCTCGATACTCAAATGAGAGTCACATCCATGTACCAATGCAGTGAATACAATCTTTTCAACTTTTTTTTTTCATCATCACGATGCCAGGCTTCGTCGTCGTTTCCTGATTCTTGAGGTGAAGGCCCACCGCAACCGGTCGAAATTATATCACCCCGAAGATGAAGCCTGCTCTTTGTAATGAGTTTACGGGCATCGCGCATACGCAGTCACTGTTCGCTTGTGCGCGCGCTTCGGCATGCATGCACCTGTGGGACACAACCCTGCATGGTGCACGCAGGATATACGTGTCAGCAGCACCAATGAGAGGAGTTGCCCAGTGTTCTTGCTGAGCTAAGAAAAAATCAACGCAGTTATGCGCGCATGAGGCCTTAACTGGGAGATAAGGCACGCGAAATTGGTTTGGGTGGAAGGCGGCTCACGGAAGAGAAACGAGGACAACAATAAGCCGCTTTGAAACACGGGACAGCAACCAACAACACTTGCCTTAGATGCGATGAATCGATATGCAAAGCAGGAAAATGTATCCCTGTGCGTACGCGCACGCCTTCTCTCTCTCTTCTTTCTCTTTCTCCTCTTTTTGTGCAGTCGACATCGGTGAACCTTTGAAAATGGTGACGCTTGCTTCAACGGCGCGGCCGCCAATGTGGATTAAGGCCAGAATTTTGAGAATCGTTTGGGTTTGACCAATAATGCAGGACGCGTTGGGGCAGCGCCGAGCATTGCTATACTTTCCCAACTTTCTTGTCTTCTCCTTCGGTGGTGCCGTCAACGCCCGTTCGCAACCCGACACTATTGGTTTTGTGCGAAATTTGCTTTCTTCCTGTATGCCAGGACCAGAACGACGAGATTTACTTATTTTGCGACACACTTCGACTTGTTTCCGCTTTAAAAAAACGCAAGCTGGTCAAAAATTAATCTTATGTCCCCAACTACGGTGTGCGTTATAATCAGATCGCGCTTTTGGCACGTAAAACCTACCATTGCTTTTTTTTAAATTTTAACTTGATGTTTGATAGCTTTGGCTTGAACGTAACATGGCATCAATGGGCATCAAACTGGCCCTGTTTGCAGGTGTACAGTCTTCTGCTCTCAAGTCACTCTCTTTCACTTATTATCTTTATTTTTATATTTATACAAGGAGTCTCACATAAACAGTGAAGTAAGGGTTGTATGATTAAGGAGCAGAAAGAGAGAGAGAAGGGATGTTGGAGATAGGGGCACTAACGTATACACATACGTTTGAAGTATTGCGTAACACACAATTACCACTTGTCGGACAGTTGCGTTGTTCTTAAAAGAAAAGTGTCGCAGTCCAGTTAAAACTCGCAGTGTGGATTCCGGCAGCGATCGGTCTCTTTAAAGTGGCAGTTATCAAAAGTGCCCACCGCGATAAGAGCAGCTGCCTCGGCACGCAAAATCGACGACACTATTGCGGATCAGTTGTCCATGATTAAGCAGTGGAACAGCTGCGGGGACGAGTTTCGGCGGCTGTCGTATCGAATGTTGCTGCTCGAGACCGTCGCAAGTGTTATGCCGTCATCGCATTCGAACACCGATATTAAATACTTGTTAAGTTCCTCTGAAATGACTGAAGCGTCAGAAACAGGCTGTTGATTAATAACGAAGGACGATTGTCTATGACCGTATGAAAGAATTCACTTCCAAAAGGTTTGCTTGGATTATCACTCATAAATGTGGCAAGAGTGCTTTCATATTAAGATTATCTGGCAGAGTGAATTTTGTAGTCTCAGAGCCGATTTCAGTAATCTTCACGCTGTATCCTTACTTCCTGGAATTTGCTGTCGGCAAACCTTTTTTATACGTCGGGAAAACTGGATGATTTCCGTGCTTTACCAGCCATGCTTAAGATTTCTTCTAACGCACTTTTTTGGGAGGGCGGAGGGTGTACGAAGTTTTATTTCCATTAGCGCAGAATATCGCTAACCGTATCTACTGGCTTGATAACACCACAGTGCACTGCCAATTAAAACATAATTGAAACTTGTTTCCAGTACAATAAATAGTGAGTCATGATGGGTACGACCGAATTCGCTTCCCACTTTGTCCTCGGGCTGTGTTTTTTTGTTCTTTAAAAACAATGTTCAAAATGAAAAGAAAAACGGTGTCCAGAATAGCGTTTTAAGCGTTTTCAAGGAACTACTTGAGTAAAATCAAATTAAAATGCAATGTCAATAAGCAACTCGCATAGTGCCTTGTCGCGACCGAGTGACATAAGCGAGCATCAGTCGATGTAAGGTAAATTAAAATAGCCACATAAAACCATCTTGAATTCGTGCAACTTGTGGGCTGCTATAAAACCTTGAACAGCAGAAGGTGAATTATCCGAGTTCGGAGGGGCGATATAAAGTACTGGATCCAGCAATATTAGGTTTTGCACCACATAGACTCGGATTCAGGCAACTTGGGAAGGAATTCAAAACTTATGTTTTCTTTCATAGATAAAGCTACGCCACCACCACGACCGGTACGTCCGTAGCTTCGTAAAATGCAAAAGCGTGGTGGCAGAAATTGAGTCTGATATTTGTCGACATGTTCATCTAAGAGCGAGCGGTAGGATTTCATAAGGCCAATTGAAATCAACAATTATATTAGCCAAACGTCAAGCATTAACATTTAGCAGGGCTAATCGAGGGTTTCCAGAACAGTTGACAAGTCGGTTAACATTACTAATAGGGTGTCTGTCTGGGCCTCTCACAAGCAAACTTCGGTCATTATGCCACACATAACGGACTCCGTTGATTAATGGTTGACCGTATTGTAACCGTGCTTTCTAGACGCTTTATCTAAACTCATCGGAGTTCTGCCACAGCTCCCAGCGCACGCGAGCAGAAAAATTTTCGTAGACATACTTCTGTTTCCTTCAGGTTCCGTGCATTAGTCGGCGTTTATGGTTTGTTCCGGAAATCGAGGAGCTTCCGAATGACGGGCCTGTACCTTCCCTCTTTGCACAATCGAAGTCTGTGGCAACGTTCGATGTCTTCGCATTTGACGCCGCCCACTTTTGCTGTTATTAGTTGTGTTACCGTTGACAAGAGGTGCTCAGTTCTCGGGCATACCATATACCACAATATTGTTCCGCCGGGGACGGTATTATAGATCGTCATTTTTGCGTTCAGTCGAGTGCGTGAACTATACCTAGGTGAGAAACATTGCTAGTGTTCTTATCACATGATTCTTATGCTGTGAGGCGCTCTTCGATCGCCGGAACCTTATTAGTATAAGGGTATAAGGGTATTTCTTGACTGATACGTACTTTGACTTATCGCTGCTGTGAAAGGAGGCAGAAGAAACTGCCTTTGGGGGCAAGATCCGCTGGTGGACAATATCAATCTGGAGTCCTCCACTATATGGCATGCCTCATAATAAATCTTGGTTCTGGCACGTCAAACTCCAGAATTCAAGTCAATTCAGAAGAAACGGTAACTGAAGCCATGACGCTTTAAAACCCACTCAACGCAAATTCTGTTCATTTTATGGGCGACGCCTTCATATAACCGGACAGACAACGTCGGTGTCGCCGCAGTCGCGCGGAGTGACGTAACACCGGCTAGTCTTAGATCTGCCGATAGGCGAACAGTTCATAAACGCTGCCAGCTAGTACCGGTGAGGGATTGAAGTGGGACGCGTGAAACGGCAGGACTGATTAGAAATCAGTGAAAACGGGCGTGAAGTGAGCTCGTTGCGGTGACGGAAAGCTTCCCAGACGATAGTACCTGTAAGCTTTCGCGGCAAGCTGAAGAACGAGACAGAAGAAAGTGGGACGGCCGCAAGCCATGTTGCTGCAGCACACCCTCCTCCGTGCTATTGTGTGTCGCTTTGCTTCCCTTCAGTGTGAAATGCCAGCTCGCTCAGCGTTTCACCCGTGTGATTTCTGAGTAAACCAAAGCCGAATAATGACGACGATGATGGTCGCTGTGTTCCTGACGCTAACTCCGGTTGACGCTTGCGCTTGCAGGAGGACTTTTACCGCGAGCTCGCGGTGTACCTGCTGACGCCGACGTTGACCTACTTGGCGCTGCGGCTGGTGCCGGCGCTATGGACGCCGCTGGTGTACGCCTCCTGCGCCATCGGACTGCCCGTGGTGTGCGTCTTCACGCTCGGGTACTTCCTGTACAGTCTGCTGCCGGACTCCGGCGTGTCGGCTACGGGAAAGTCTGTGCTCATCACGGGCTGCGACACCGGCTTCGGCCACCGGCTTGCCATTCGCCTCGATAGGCTGGGCTTTCAAGTACGTCGCCCCCGCCTCTTCGCGGTTTAAGTATGTAGACGACTCGCTGTACGAACCCGCGTGTGATCCTCGCTGCAGTGAACTGTCCGCAGAGCCGCATGAGCGAATAAGTTATGACCAGTAAACACACACGAAACGTCACGGCCATCCGATCCGTTGGACAACGCGTTGGAAAGATGGTATACCTTGGACTGCTGGAGCACGTCGGTAGCTTGTTAGGTGTTTTGTCGGTATGGCTAGTCCTAAGGTGAATACGAACGGACACCCACGGCACCGCTGAGGCATTGGGAGAGAGGGAGGCGAAGAACTTCTTCGGCCCTTGCACGACGGAGCTAAATTGCAAGGGCTGAAAAGCGATGACGCACAATTGGCAATGTTATTGAGACACAGAGCACAGCTGCGGCCATCTTGTTCCCTTCCTTCTTGCGGCGAAAGCGGCACGTGACCTAGGACTTGTTTCTTCCGCATCGGATATCTCACTCCTATTCATCTTAAAACTTTTTGTGCGCCAACAAACAGGGACAAAGCATAGGGGCAACACAAGGACGAGCGCTTTCTTAGAAAGCGCTCGTCCTTGTGTTCCCCTATTCTTTGTCCCTGTTTGTTTGCGCACAAAAAGTTTTAAAATAAAGCGCTCGTCCTTGTGTTGCCCCTATTCTTTGTCCCTGTTTAAACACAAAAAGTTTTAAGATGAATCTCTTCCAACTAGGCCGACTCGCTGTTATGCCTCACTCCTATATCGCTCATTTTAAGAGGCGTGTACACCATTTGCAATGTTTCATTAATATAGCGCGAACATCGACCGCACGGTGTGTCAGTGGTCTTGTAGCGCCTAGGGGTGGCTGGATCGGCGACAGAATTCCGCGGACGTGCAAAGGGATTTCCACTTCTAATGTATTTTACTGGGCTGTTAGCATTAGGAAGGCCCCTCGCTGCTATAAGTCAACTGGCACGCCGTGCGGTCGACGCTCGCGCGATAATAAAACACTGCAAGGGTGTACTACCACATAAAACTACAAGCGATAAGATAATCAAAGCAGAAGGACCGCAATTTTTTTGACATTGCACTGCAAAGCAAACTTTTCCATGCCATAGAAGGCGTTAGGAAGTGTTTAATTTCAGCGCTATCAATGAAGAGAAAGTAATTCACCCTGCTTCTTTTTCGTTTTGCCTCTCTTCTCCATTTCTGTCTGATTTTAGGTTACAGCTTTTTTGTCCACCGAACAGCAACGAATTGCAGATGAGTGCATTGTATCCACGGTATGACCGTTGCAATGAAGAAAAAACTCTTATTTTTATAAACCAGAAATGACTTTAATAGCAGGCTTACAAAGAAAAAGGAACTAAATGGGCTATCGATGTCGCGATATTTAGCTCGCCGTTCAATTTCAGAAATTGCGTCGTGTCAGTGTTGCAGACTTTTCAGATCATCTCTTGCCTCCAGTTATCCTGCGACATCACAGAAACAGTTTTTCGACTTGTATAAGATGTCACTAGACTAGTATGATAAACGAAAGGATGTTCTATACCATTTATAGACGCAACTATGAATGCACTATGAAACATTGCTAACTGTATACAAATAAAACTAAGCAATGATAAGCCTAAAACGCCTGAAATAGTCACCGTAATTCAACTTGTTCAGGTCCACTGCAGGACAATTAAAAACCTATCAAAGAGACCTCGATTACCTCTGTATACTGAGAAGAGAGGACCAACTAACTCTGGAGATAAAATTTCCTAAATATATCTTCCTTTGCCGAAGGACCGAGGATAAACTCGAGTATACGCTGTAAAAATGCAAAGTCACAGCGTGCGAAAATTTCAAGACAATTTCGCCACCAGTTATATTAGTTTTTGCGTCTTTCCTTACTTACAAAGTCTTCTGTCACGTTAGGACCGGCCGCTTGGCTATTGCAGAGGAAGGATTTACTCATAAAACAAAATTGTGTAAAAATAAGCTGTCCATTGAATATGTAATTATTATTCTAGTTCTGGTTCTAAACGTCTCGAACTTTGACGCTATGGCAAAGTTCACATTATCGTACTGTTCTCATAGCGGCACGCTACTTAAAAGTGCCTTTTTCGTTTAACAAGCAAAATAGATAGATAGAGAGAGAGAGAGAGAGAGAGAGAGAGAGAGAGAATAAATATATACATATAAGAAAGAGCGTAGACGGACGGGCATTGAGGGCGCTCCCGTTTTGTGCAGATCAGTGACGGCCTCTGTTCACTGTGCAGGTGTTCGCGGGCTGCCTCTTTCCACACGGCGAAGGTGCCAAGAGTCTCCAGCTGAAGGCATCCAGCAAGCTTCACGTTGTGCCGCTGAACGTTACGAAGGACGAAGACTTCCGCCAGGCCGTGGATTACGTACGGCAAAACCTCGACGGAAACGGTGGGCGTCATTCACCTACATAGCCTTAACTCCGAATGAGCACACAACGGCAAAACCGTGTTTTTTTTTTTTTTTTTTTGCCGAACTTTACTGACTTTGTGCGCCACCACCGATGGCGGCGCGGCGAGCAGCACTTCGGTTACGCTCCGGTGACGTCAGCAGGGGGACCCGCCCTTTTTCGTCTGCTACGCTCCGGCTAGAATAGCTGCACTTTTGTTGGTTTGCTCGCACTGGCAACTGCATGCTCGCGTAGCAGCGCGCTCTCCAATTAGTACCTGCACTTTTTGCGATTGTTAGTTCTATAAATACCAGCATTGGAAGGAAAACGAACGTTGTGCATTTAATTTGTTTTCCATATAACTTTCCGACCTTGTACCCCAGTTGCTGTGGCGTTTCTCTGACGAGGTCAAAGCGGCCGGTACAATTCTGGCCATGGTGGCCGCATTTCAATGAGGGCAAAACCAAAAAAACTCTCGTGCACTTACATTTAGATGCACCTTAAAGAACCCAAATTCAACAAAATTAATCTGAAGTCATCCACCACGGCGCGTCTCATAACCGTATTACGGTTTTGGCACTTAAAACACCGGTATCTAATTTCCGCTTCTTTTTTAATTATATCACTACAGACGTCGCGGTTAGACACACAATCTCGTGAATCAGTCATAAAACATCAAATCGAGCGAGTAAAAAATTGCCTACGCAGTTTTGGGAACGGAACACGATCGCAGGGTTCATTCGCAAGAATTCGCGTCTAATAAACAGCATTGTAGACGAATGCAAATTTTAGATTGCGCTCCTAATTCTGGTCAGCAGTTGGTGCTGCATATATAAACCTTTCTTGACAAAAGAGATCTTCTTTTTTTCACTTACAAATTGTTTATCTGGAACATTAGTTGCACCACCGTCTGTCATGTTTCACAATCGTAAAGCATGCTTTGCACTATTTTCTTGCAAATAAATCTCGTTATCCCGCTCTAATGCAAAAGTTTGATGTTTGTTTAGATTAACTTTAGACTATTTCTGTTTAGCTCACTATTGGAAACTACTCTTAAAGCATCACTTTGTCAGCTTAACAATAGAACTATAGCTATAAAGAATACTAGAAAACATGACAACACATTATTGCGCCTTTGTACGTCGCCTCTACTCCCACCTTTTTTCTTTATTGTGTACTTAGCGCTCCAGCTACTAATGTTCGCTCAAATACCAGTAAACTCAAACTTGGCTGTTGTCAATAGGATAATTGACGGATTTTAAGTGACATACAAATGCCTGATGTATGTTTTCTTGCTCTGTTTAAGAATTGTGGGTTATGTTACTTTTCATCGCAGGACACGTGGTTTGTTTGCAATTTTTTGCCTCCTCATTGCTGTTTGTGTATATCCCTTGTGTCCGTGCCTGTTAACAATGCTTCTGCATATCTTGCGTTATCCGCGATATTACATCGTGTTAAACGCTGTCTGTCGGCTCTGCCCTTCAAGCCCAATGCGGCTTTGGCAGGCCTATTATGTATTAGTGTTAGCGGAATTCTGTGTCAATAAAGTAAAGTATTATTAAAGTATTATTATTATTGTCAATTTTGTTGTCTTAGTTTCAAGTAGGGGCTTGTGAATAATCGAAGCATTAGAATAGCGTATCGAATAATGTCCTGTTCTATTCGTATCGATTAGTCACTACTGGTAAACGCGAATATTTTTCGTTTATTTCAACACGTGAACTGCGCCCAAATAAACTTAAAATTGGAGAAAAAGTACGGTAAATTTTCAACCCCGCGAGCATAGTATAGAAATAAAACATGAGAGCTTGCGTAGTGGAGCAGGCTAACTGACTTAGGTAGCCAGTTTTTACAGGCTGTACAGCGACCGTTCGCACTCTCTGAAGAGCCCTGTGCATGCAAAGAAACTACTTGCTTGCTTCTAATGCTTCATTCGTGCTTTTCATAAACAACGCTTTATAACGCACTATGTAATGACACAGATTTGCAGAAACTTGCTAACTTTAAGTGTACTGGGATGTGAATATCATTTTATATTAATACTGATAACGGCTGTTCATTATTCGGAAACTATTGGCAAAATTATTCGATTTGATTGGCTTCTGCTACTATCCGATTCGTATTCGTTTGTCTCAAAAATCACTATTCGCGCGCCCCTGGTTTCAAGTACGTATGACGTGCTTCATAGAAAAGAAAGTACTGGAAACGGTGATAAGCAAGTCACATCGTCGCCTGTTTTTATTACGCGATAAAACGCTAATCCTCATCTCTACATAGGCGAACCTTGCCCTGTAAATATGCCCGCTGTCTATGTCAGTAACAAAAAAAGAGCCGGGTCAGGCTGAGCAGACTACCATGCAGGGGCCGAGCTTACTCACGGTGGAAGTAAGCGCATTTAATATCTTGCAAAGGTGAGTACTGCCGCACAAGTTTGCGCACCTTTGCCTGCTTTGCCCAGTAATTTCATTCTCCTTCCTGCCAGTCGTTCCAGACATTTCATAACCGTCGCAAACTTGTGGACGGGCCGGTCGGTGGCACAGACTGAAATGTAAGAGATAGCGCTTCCATGAAACGTTTGATCGAATTTCTGGGATTGAAGGCAACCCTTTAAGTTGAAGGAAATTGTAACATACGCTACCCGTAAAGTATTTTTTTTTGGCGATAAGCGTAGAAACTTTATCCTCTCGTAAGTGAAAAAATGACCGAAATTTCAGGCACACATGGGCTCGGACACTCAGCCACAGAATTCCTGTTCTCACAATTTATTCGCTCTTTCTGAGCAGGCGCGGCTCAGGAAAATGATTTAGAGCTGATGATTGTCTGTAAGTTTCTGTAATCGTCGTTCTCTCCCTTGTGGTCTCGTGTCTGGAAACCTGCTAAACACATGCTTTGAGAAACAATCGTTGTTGAGCGCGTTTGCCAGGCTAGGCGTATGTCCAGGTCAGTATTCGAAATGAGAAATCTACGTGTTTTTTTCTCTTTTAAGAAATCTACCTATTTCGTGTTCATTAAATGATCAAGACACGGAAAAAAGAAAGGGTTGCCTAATGTCTAGCCCACTCTTGTGTTGGCAGTTACAAACCCATAGTGTGAAGAAAAAAAAAAAAAAAACAAAATCAGGGAAACAAAGTGAAAAGTAGCAAAACGAATAAAAGTTCATGCGCTCGCATAAATGCACCAACTTGTACGTGGTGTGCATGGCTGTGTTTGCTTAGATAAATCGTTCCTGGAGTACAACTCATCGAAAACACGAAACGGCTGATGGACCTTGAAGTACCTCGTCTGAAAGAATTTATTTTTGGTCGCTAATGATGCCATCTTTGACACATGACCTGAGTTACGGTCGTTTCGAGCGCGCAGAGCGTCAGTCTTCGCAAACGTGCTCGCCATAACGTTGTTGAGGTGGAAGCAAACGTAATTCGGGTATACATAAAACCGGGCCCTCCGACTTGCTTGCGAGGCTGTTTGGTTCGCATTAAAAACGAATGAAGGATCACTTGCGGCACCCTTGCTGTGTAAGCTTGTTTACTGTTATTCTTGAAGTTTTTCATTCCAACTTGGAATTGAAAGCTCGTTTTCCCTGTTCGCACGGTTTCTCGACTGTGTGTGCTGCATGGGGTTCTCACCGTCGTTTTTCCTCTCGCTGAACGGAATCGCGAAAAAAAAAAGGAAATTATCCTAAAGAAAGGACGACGTGGCGGGCTAGCGTACCGATATTGCTATTTAAAGAATAGATTGCTAAGTGAAAAGCAAGTTCCTGAAGCGGCAACTCTTTAACGGCGATTACAGCCCATTCCACTGCGTATCGAAATATTGTGTACAGTATTTAATCAATTGTTTCAATGTCAAACTTTTCTTAGCGGTGTTTTATGCACAACGTCCCCCCCCCCCCCCCCCTTCCTCCTCCCGTACAAGTATTGCGGTGCTCCAGACGTAAATTTTGCTGTGAAAGCCTCGTCAACTTCCGGCTACAACGCATAGATTTCGCAGTCGCACTCCTCCCAGGCTTTTAGCACGACTTTATTGTTTCGATACGTGCATCTGCATTCGCCGTGTCGCATCGTCTTCATAGCGTGCGTTATGCACTCGACACCGTTCAGTGTTTGTTGTTCGCTTCGAGCACCGAAGTTAACGGCAGAGCCCAGCGGTTGAGGAAGGGTCGACGGGAACTCCATTACAATGTTGACGGCTGACTTCAGTTAGCCAGAGGCATTGCTGCCGAATGAAATGATGCATTACTGTGAAATGATTGTTTCACTGGTACCATCTCTATCTCCTTACCACCGCCTACCGCTTCAGTCCCTATCGTTCCCGTTTAATGCGCTAACCTCTGCGTGGAGTAGCAGTTCAAAAGTGTGTTCTTCAGGTTGACTCCTCCGCGGTTCCATGATTAAACTCTCTGACTTTTGGCGGCAATACTTGTAGCGATCGCCACCCATCCTCGGTCGTAGTACTCCCACCTGCTCACTTAAAGACAGACTAAGCAGGCTTTTCTGAAATATCCTCCCGTCCATCTGCGCGAAAAGCGAGTTCTTTCGTTCACGTTCCCGCTTCGACAAACCACGCTCCGTTACCTGGTGCGCTTTGAGACAAATGAGCTAGCGGCCTCTTTTCCTCAACAGAGGCCACACGAGCGCGCTTCCGCATTATCTCAGGGAAAAGGACTTGAATATCCGACTACGGACATGCTGCGTCTTGCCTAGCGCCCGTGATTAAACAGTGCACGTGATCAATCCGTGCACGTGTGGGGCAGCCAAATGGACAAAGTCGAGTAAACCTCCGCGCGCAATTAGAGAGGAGCGTTCGAGTATGTTCATCATCTGTCAGCGCAACAACTAAACGAAGAGACGATCACGGGCGCTGTCTATCAACTGAAGCGTTAATGCACACACGTGGCCAATATATGCAACATGAGATTGCAACAATCTATTTCGCCTTTTATATTACGTCTTTGTCTAGTTGTTGAGCTGACAGATCATAAACCTCCCGATCTTTCGGCCCCCCCCCCCCCCGCCCCCTCCAATGTGTACCGTCTTCGCTGCTTTGACTGATAGAATACACACCCTCACATGGTTCAGACATGACGATCTGAAAACCGTGGTGCTTACTATTGAGAACCCCTAGAGGCAGCTTGAAGGGATCATTGTTCCAGTGGGTCAAATTCACACACGGGTAAAAAAAAATGTCGAGGTTTTGGCCGTACAGGGAGACATTGGCCGTGAGAGCAAAGTATTATAATACACGAACTAAGGCTCGTAGTTTCTTGGGCTGTATTAACTACAGTACGCATTCGCTTACTAACTAAAGATGCGCGGTGCCGCGAACCCAGACACGTGAATAAAATGCACTCCTATTTTGCCGTATGACATTTAATCACCTCTCAAGAAGCTACGCTTCCAGCATCTACGTTGCATCCGCATATATTTTTTTTGTTTCCACGCTTGCCACCCCCTTTGGAACGGCCGTTAGGTTCACTATTAATCATTATCCTTCGCGTTCGTTTCCGTGGCCTCTCCGGATCTCTTAGATGGTGGCGTCTTACCTTTACGGTGCAGAAAAATGTTGCACGACAGCCCTTAAACCGGGCCGTCGTTTTCCGAATATGTTAAGCTTGTGTTGTACCTCTTCGATGGAGGTGGGTTATCGTATCGCTTACTTTAGTTACGCCCCCCCCCCCCCCCCCCCTTCCCACCCCATACATGAATTTGCTTCTGTTTACCCCTCATGCAGGTCTATGGGCGGTAGTGGCCAACGCCGGCGTGTTCGGTGCCATGGAGCTTGAATGGTGGAGCATCACCGAGATGCAGCAGCACTTCGACATCAACGTGTTTGGTTGCGTGCGCACCGTTCAGGCCTTCCTGCCGCTGCTGCGCCAGTCTAAGGGGCGGATTGTACTCACCGCGAGCTACGCTGGTGGGTCGCAGCATGGACACGCTCGTTCTGTGCAATGTGTTCTGGAGACCCGCGCTAACTTTCTGACACTGTACTGTATTTATTTTTGGATGGTCACTATAGTTCCCGAATTTGGCAGTGTTACCGCCTCCTGTATCAGTAACTTCATTGTATCCGAGTCAACCCAGGAGTTTTACCTAAGTGAACGAGATTCATTCAGTACTCTGCGGTTGGCATAGGGAGATGCGTAGTACATACGTAGATCGCAGTGTCGCTACAAGCTTGGCGTGTTATTCCAGACGAGGCGTGAGAGACGTAGCCTGCCCACCGCGATGGCTCGGTGGATATACGGTGTTCTGTTGGTGAACGCGAGGTCACGGGTTCGAATCGCGGCTGCAGTAGCCGGCGTTCCAATGAGGGTGAAAAGTAGAAACGCTCCTGTACCGAGCTTCTGGCGTGGCGCTAGAGACCTCAGGGGGTCAAAATTAAAATCGGAGCAGACTTGTACGTAACCTATTGCATGTAATTCATTACTCGTAATCAATTACGTTTTTGGCAATTTGGTAATTGATGGATTACTTTTTTTTCTTTACTCTGTAACTCTCCCTGTAATTCAATCACTTTTTCTCCAGTAAACAATTACACGTAACCAGTTACTTTTTTTTTTTTTGGCGAAACAAGCTTTAACAGGAGATGCAGCGTTAAGAATTTAAATTTGAAGCTAACTACGGCGTCGTAGGGATGGAAATACCCACGCGGCGTACTTCCATCCTACAATCGGCGTCCGGAAGTTACGCCTCGATCACCTGAACGCAGCAGGCATGTAGGTTGGCGCATCTCTCTTCGAAGTGCTACCTCCGAGATGTTCTGCTATAATATGTTTTCCTCTCTCCATCTCCTGGAAGTGTTTTTAAGCGGCCTTGTTAGACGGGGAGAGCTGCTACTCAATCCTTCTTCGCTTAGTGCCGTCTATGACTTTTCCGATGGATACATGTTTTGGGTTGTTAAGCGCATATATATTTCTATCTGTACACGGATCATATATACAATCATTTTTTTTTTTCGATTATGCACACGAGCAGTATTTTTAGGGATGAATAATATGCAGCTTTACATCAAATTACTTGATATGTTTGGCCTCCTTTTCAAGGAACGTGAACATTTGCTGGCACCCATTGCAATTACTAATTTTAATCTAAATGACAAATGAGTCGAGGGGGCCGGCAGCAGGTTCACCAGGTGTTGGCTGATAAATTGAAACGACGCTTCGATGGCTCGATAGCGATGGGTACATTGGAGGTTGATGCCAGAGGTCCACCTAAAGACAATTTTTCTGACCTTCAGTAGCACAGCCAGGGTCGTACTACATTTTAACGAAGGAAAACAGAGTCGGCACTTTTATAAGATGCAGGCTCCGCAACAGCCGAATATAAACCTAGTTCTAACTTTCAATCATTAAAACAGTACAACGCTATAATGGCAATGCATTTGAAATCCGGGCTGCGTACCCGCGCGCAGGAAACCTTTTGCTTTTTTCTTAGACCCTGCAACCCGTAAAATGTTGTTCTTATTGTACATTTTCATATGCAGAGACGCGTAGAAACGACCATATTAAGTTGCAAAAAAAAAAAAAATTGTGAAATAGCGAACGCTTGTGTATCGTATTGTTTGAGTAAATATTTTTCGCCACAACAAAAAAAAGGTCTCGAGTGAAGTCTGGCGTCATTGCAGGTAGAGCCACGGCCTCGTGGAACAACGTATACAGCATGACCAAGCATGCTGTGATTTCCTTGGGTGATGGACTGCGGCGAGAGTTGATGAAGTGGGGCATCTCGGTCATCCTCGTGGAGCCCACCTACTACAAGTAAGCTGACGTGGTTGCCGACCACGAATAGCCGGGAGGCCCCAGGCGTGTGCTACTGCATATAAATTCTATTGCGTACTAGCTTATATTTCTTTGCCTTGCATTTAGAGCAATATAATATAGGTTCCCGTTGGTTGTGAAGAGGACGCTTCAGCTGTGAGGAAAAAGCATATGCTGATGTAAAATCAGGTGATGTAACACGCGCAAATGTTTTTAGGAAAAAAACCGCTGGACCGAGTTGAATGATGTCTTTTTTTTTTTTTTTTGCGTGCGAGAGAGGGAATTAAATAACGGCGACTGTAAAAAGCAGGATTTTAATTTCGAGCTCCGATTTTGCTTTTCTTAGCAATGCTTGAAAATTGGTAACTTTTAGAAAATACAAAGCACAAAGCTTACAAACCCCGTAACTGTGTATCAAAAACGGATATCGCAGTTCATTTTTCATTCTTCATCCGTTACAGCATCTCAAGCGGACAAATTCGATTTATGAATTTACAGTTTCCATGAAGTTCGTATAATTTTTACAAAGGTTTCGCAAAAGTCCTACTCACAATTTAATGGCACATTTCAATACGGTATTTATTATATATCAGTTTTTACCTCTTTATATGTATTATTAGGTGCAGCTTATAGAATTTCAATATCGTCTTTTATTTCTGTTAGATTTATAATCCTGATGCACGTTTTTTTTCCTGTTTTGTTTTGTCAGTTTTCATATACTTTTTTAACTACCCGCTTAAATAAAAAAAGTCGCTTCCTACAGTGACTAGGTTCTCGTTTTTTTTTTAATACTCACTTTTTTTTAATAATCGGTGCATCGGTAGCTGCGAAAAGCGATTACTTCATTCCCATGTATATTTATAGAGTAGCTCCCGAGCCAAAGCTTGCTCTTATGCAAAGCAGTTGTTGTTTCTGACTGCTTGATTCCTATGCTCTACTTTTGTGAATTGAACTATCATTACGTGTCTAGGATCACTCTAGCGTAAAGTACGTTTCTATACTCCCGGATTACTTTCTGTGGCTATGACGGGCAAGCTACGGGCGCGTGGCTTCTTCGCACCTGTTACGGCGCCAAGTATAGTGCGCCAGCGTTTGACAGCGTTTTTGGTTGCTGCTCAGAACAGAGGCTGAATCGACACAACTTCCACGTACGACGGTTTCGCGTTTTGCGCGGAAGGGAAAAGGCGCAAAATAAGGAAACTTTTGCTTCGGTGGTGTGTTTTGTCTTATCTAAATGTTTTGCTAGTAAAGTGTTCCTCTTCCCCAGCTTACACTAACGTGGATGAAAACACGAGGCTTCCTTTCAGAAGCGCTCTCACTTGTGCGCGCTTTGCCTCCATAGGTTTGCTTCCATAACCACAGAAAGTTGTCCACGAGTATAGCCGGCTTTTACAAGACGACTGTTGCATGCAAGCGGCAGACAAAATGCTATCCAGCAATTGCATGCAACATTAACTGACTACAGGTTAAAACATCGAATGGCGATAAGAAAATTTGTAGCTAAAATATTTTATCTGTATCCTTTGACAGTTGGCGTACATTGGTCCTCATTGGGCCGGTAGTTTTATGCATTTGTTATATTTCACGCGCGCGCCTATGGTACTTCTTTATGTGCAATACGCCATGCTATAGTATATATCCTGCTTGTCAAGTAAAACGGGTGTTGCGAACCTCGTCAAACGTTTCTTGTTCTTAGTCTGCGTTCACCTCCGAGTTCTTGGTACCAAATTGGGCCTAAAGCCACATCGCAAAATATGACTACGTGTGTAACGTGTCGATGACCATCGCCTTTATTCCTTCCCCCTCACCAGAACTGCTATACTCCCGAAGCCGGAGAACATCGTCAAAAAGTACAAGGAGAGCAATCTGCCCCAGGAGGTCAAAGAGGCCTACGGCGACGACTACGTCTCCGAGATGGCCGACATCTCGGTCAACACGATGGCGTTCTTCGCGCGCGACAACGTCGACGAAGTCGTGGACACCCTCGAGAAGGCGGTGTGCGCCCGCCACCCGAGGCAGATGTACCGCTGCGACGGCTTCGTCCGCTGGCTTCTCGTGGTCGTGTTTCTGTGCTTCCCCCTGGTGTTTCAGGACCTCCTCGACTACCTCTTCCTGCACCACCATGCAGTCGGCCCCGACGGCAAGTTGGTCAAGAAACCCTCCGTGCTCGAGAGGGTCACGAACAAGGTGAAATCCATTTTGGCACCGGAGAAGCTCAAAAAGTGAGCGCTATAGTTCTCTGCGCGAAAAAAAGGAAGTAGGAACGGAGGTGTGCAGCGCGCAAGTTTTGCGGTGGCGATTCCGTAGAAGTGAGGAAAGTGCCGAGCCAAGTCGCAATCTGCGATTCTACCGTCGTCGCGATGAGTCTGGCTCGCAGAAGGCTGTGTGGCTTTGGCTGGAACTTCACGACGTCGCTGGAACTACTGTGCGAGACACCTAGATGTATACTCTACATGCATTGTGCATGGCACGTGCTTTGCGAACTGCAGTTGAGTTGTCTGCAAGAAGGTGCTTCGAAGAAGACTTATGGTGACCGTCCTGTGTCGCTTAGGTGACGGTGTACAAAGCAGGATGTACGCGGAATAACTGTGTAGTGGGTTGTTTCACGAGTGAAACCGGAACTATTGTGCTAAAGCACAACGACGAAAAAAAGCAAAAGAAGAAAGCGTTAAGACGCGACCGAGCGCGGACTTTTGAATTTGAGGCAATAAGTCATCCTATACTGAAAATTCATCATCTGCAGCCTAATAGTGCATGCGTTCTTCGTGTGTTTTCGCAACATTCATACAAAATTTATGAGTACATCGCATATGAATTTCTCTAATAATGGCAAAGAAACGTGGAATCGACGGGACGCTTGCGAAACGGCTTAGTATAGCGCTGCTGCAGCAACAAATTCCAAGCTGCACAATGCCGGAGGGGAGCATTGACGCATTTGCCACAGTGAGTAATAGTGCAGCACAAAGCATTTATTTAATCTGAACAGAGAACGAGCATTGATGCTGGTCAAGCTTCACTAGCCGGTGGTTAGGGTGGTTAGTACCGAAGTACTGCCGCACCAACAACCAGCCGTGCCCGCCTTGGCAGCTGGAGCTAGTCGGTGGGTCTGAGCTAGCCAGATCTGCATCTCACTGGTCAGACAGACGCTGATTAAGGTTAAGAAATTCTTTTGGAAAAACTTCCTGACCTTGAATCACGATCATCATCATTCCTGATCGGACGACATTGCGCCAGACTATTGACTTCGTCAATTAATTGCTTGATCACGTTTCGCGCAGTGCTCTTGCTTGCCATTTATTGTTAATTAGCTTGCGTCTTTGTGCTTCGGCGTTGCTTCTCAGTTTTCAGAAAAGTGCGTGCCTATGCCTTTCTCCTATATAGGCGTGTTGAAACGGCGCAGCTGCTACTGTGCTCGGGACAGAAACAGGCAGGACTGATCGACCACGGATGTGCAGCTGTGCCAGTGGGCTGTACTAACTACACATTTTCATATGTCAAATATTGACACACGAGTGTGCACATTTCTCTAATAACCACAAGTCGCTTCCATTTGATATACGTGCAGTGTGACAGCGAAGGTGCACTTTGCGGCTGTGTGACGTCCCTGAGGGTCTCGCTTGCGAGACTCGCTTACGGTTCTGCAGAAACAGTAATCGCCTGCACCAGTTGAAATCGATTAAAACTGAATGCTTGTGACCAAAATTGTGTTCTCGTTATTCTCGTATATCTGTGCACATTTTTTTAGAATAATAAAGACCACTGTTACGGTCTCATGCTTGTTCATTTTACATGTACTACACGCGTGCGGCAAAAAATGTTTCAGCCGCGCTTCGGCAATGACATTGACAAGCGTTGACGTTCGGCCTCGTTCCTAAGGCATGCTCAGGATCGTGAGTGAATGAGTGAGTGTGCATTTGCTTGTCCTCATCGTAAATGCACTTAAACTATCCTAGACAACGAGATGTTTCTACGCGTATATAAGCAAACTTATTTTTTCCGACAGTACCTTGATCTCGGCGAGTTGGTTAATCTTGCTGACAGCGCCGCTACAGATGATAGGCCTGTGGCGTGTTGCGCTGCTGCGCTCTTTGTTGAGAGTTCGACGCAAAAAAAAAAAAACCCCGAAAAGTACGCTAGTGTACCGCGAATTGAGTGCACGTTAACCCCACCAAGCTCGAACATCATTCTACCTCGAAGAAAAAACAGCTTGCTCATACGTATATCACGCCGCGGAGAGCGCGTTGGTAAAAGAGCGAAATTATAATTGAGTACAAATAAGTATCGTAATTACGCAATTAGTAATTCATTTGCTGAACTTTATACAACTGAGCACTCCCTCCAAAACATAAGAAATGCTAGTAGGCTGTACGTCGGATTTAGAGCCCCAAATCAGATTTCTCTAGTCTCAAATTCAGCGTATCAAAAATGATACGTTGGGCTACCCAGTGTGGTAAAAAATTAGGCGCCGCCCACTATGGCGTGCCTCGTGAATCAGATACCGATTTTGGCGTGTAAAGCACCGGAATCTGATTCCAAAAGACGTCTTCCAATATAAGGCGTTAGATGCCACCAGTTCCGTTTTTAACAGTCATGAAAAGTCGGTTCTGCGAAAAGCAAAGTCAGCTGCAAAGACTGTATGCGGAAACCTCAAGCTCGACCGCCTAGTGCGTAGCACCGAAACTAGCAAGTAATCATCCCTTGACATGTTTTTCACTGTAAAAACGCATGAAGTTGAGTGGCCCCTGCGGGTTACGGTATCCGAGAAGGGCACATGGCAGAAAACGATTGCACTGTTCTTGCAGGAAAAACTAAAACTACTTGCTGCTGACGATCCTTCCCAGGTGAAATCCTCAGACGAAGCAATAAGCTTTTTAAACAAATGGACGATTCTACCTCTGGTTTTGCAGCATCCTCTGTAGACGTTAAAGATTTATATTATTCGATTCCCCAAGATGAGATTCTGGATTGCGCGGAAAAATCTGTACATATGCACACGGTGCTGTCACTTCAAAATGCCTGCGGGGTTTCGGCTGGTGGGTTCCTGGAACTCCTTTCTGTATATTAAAAAAAAAAAAAAAACAGCACTTGCGGTGTTGTTTTCTCGTCTCGTGTCACGTCTACGTTTTGCGCTGTTAACACCAGGATAGAAAACCAACAAGCCCAAGTTGCTATTCTTACGTTGTTTTTTTCAGCCGTGTAATGCTTCAGTTGCCTGCAAGCAAAAGCAAAAAAAAAGGGGGGGAACCCGTGATTTTAGTATAATGCGACAACAACGAGTGTTTCACTTAGGCATCGTACAATTAATTCCGATGGGCTGTGTGTCGACATTCCTTTTTTCATTTGGCCTCACGTAACCGTGCAGCTATTTCCGCTTACGTGCGGTAACGCGTTCGTCAGACAATTGCAAACACGCCGCGATATACATACCGGTGGGTTAAAACATACTGAGACTGCTGAATTAAATGTAGAGTGGCAAGTGAGATTGCAAGGTTTACAGCGCTGGCGTCGTGCTTGCCTCACTCGGCAAGGATCACGTGATAGTTCAATGGTAACACGGCGTACTTTTTCGTAATTTGACCGTGCGGTGCCAGGCCAGTACAATTCGTTCAACATTCCACTTCGCTTTGTGCAATCGGCAGCACAGCAAGTGTCCGGCACGACGATCGTAGCAAGCACTGAGCCTGTCACTCGATCGCTAGTTCACGGAGGCATTTTCGTTAACAAAACTGCTTAACAAACTGCTCTGGCGAATCGCTGAAGTGTTTCTTTAACCAATATTATCGCCCAGAACGCACGCGAAATTGTTGTTCAGTCCCTCAAGCTCCGAAAATCGCCGCGGATCATGCAAGAGATCACGCACTCACTTCGCAAATCCGGCCCTGCGGCAATGACGGCGCAGCTTGGCTGCAGCTAGGGCGAGGGTATACGCATGCGCATAGCTGAATTGGAAGAAAGGTACATTGTCCTTCGCATGAGACGCGTTTTCACGCCGTCGTAAAATTTAAGCTTACTTAGCCACAAGCCACTACGTCAACAAAGCAATTGATTTCGCCTATAGGTATTGCACTGTGAAATGGTATTCCGCGCGATGGAACGCAAATATGCATACCAGGACCTGCTAAACGAATACTAAAGAGAAACATCAAAATAATTTATACTGATATAACTTTAAAAAAAAAAATTGCCAGGAGAGTTGGTCGAATATTAAAAAAAAATACATGCTAGCAATACGAGAAACGAAATCTTTAGGAAGGAGAAAGTATATGAACAGAGCGCTTGCTCAGTTTCTTTCTACACCCTCCTTCTTAAGCCCTTTGAAACGGAGAGGCGGGTTGCGCCACCATGATCCTGTTAATATTTTGCCTAATGTTCTACCTATATTAAAAAAAGTGAAATAAAAGAATTCTCAGCATCAAAATTTCTGAACCACTATTGAGAACATTTTGGTCACCTCCGTTGTTCGTGGTCTCCCTGCTTTTATGCCGCCTCGGGTGATGTGCTCAGAGGGACCAAGCTGGACAAGTGATGGAGGGAGAGGGGAGTGGGGGTGTGAAATGGCATAGAATATATTCTTCCAAGAAGTGAAAAGGCGCCAGGCGCCCTCCTCTGAGGGGGAAAGTGACACTATGGATTGGTTACAAAATACAAAGAAGAATGCATATTTATGGGAGGGTAGCTTTAGCAAAGCCTAATGACTTGGAATGCTTTAGAAAGTTGAGTTAAATTTAAATATACATGAGACGTGCATAAAATACCGGCTTAGCGCTCGAACTACTGCAGATATACTTCTCCACCGGGATCGGGTGCGCTAGCGGATAGCGCGACATTAGCACAAATTTGTGCTTTAAATTCCCTACGAAAGCTCCTTTATAATACCACGTGTTGTACTGAGTCTGTATTGTTTGCCTATTCGACTAATATTTCTGGCTCGTATTTATTTTCTTCTCCTTTCAAGTTCCTTCCTTCCGAGGTGC
Organism: Dermacentor andersoni; assembly: GCF_023375885.2. Taxonomy (NCBI): domain Eukaryota; kingdom Metazoa; phylum Arthropoda; class Arachnida; order Ixodida; family Ixodidae; genus Dermacentor; species Dermacentor andersoni. Next base: position 42,943,717 of record NC_092817.1, read on the forward strand.
TTCTTTCAACTCCACTTAAACAATGCGAATAATCTATTTTTATACGTATATACCGGCGCGGCTACGTATGCAATATGCACCACATGTGGCTATGCACACACTGTGCGTGCTCATTCATACTCATATCGCTACACGTCTTTCTACATGTTGAAATTTTGTATCCGCTTGTGCTTTATGTGCACGCTCATTTTTATAATGTTAATCTGGACATGCATCTGATTAAGACTATTTGCTCTGTTTATCTTTTTCGAAGCCTTCTTTCTTTTTTGAAGTGTTCTTTCCGAAATAAAAAATATTGCGCACTACTGTTTTTCTGCGGGTTAACACAAAATAAACACGTAAAAATGTGCTTTCAATGGGATGTCGTGCTGGATTGAGATTTGTGGGTTGTACTCGTCCACTTTAGAGATTTCAAAGAGAAAAAAAGAATAATTAGTCCTTAGCTACAGTAAACTCCATGATGAAGCCAGCAATGACAATAAGATTGTGCTTCATTGTTTGAAGTGAAATGGGATGGGGTGGGGGGGGCGCAACAATCGCGGCGGGTCACACCCCTGGCTGCCACTGACCCTCATGCCGCCACTGTTCACTGGTAGAGTTGTTCCAGATTTCTGTCTTAATTTTATGGCAAGACAGCGAGTATTTTTTTATTAAAGAATGCGATGGTGATATTTTTCTCTACTACATATCTGTTTGAAGCTGATTTTACCTCCAACTCCAACTCTTGAAACCACGCCAACTTACCAAATCTCAAGCAATTTTACAGCTAAGCTGTATATGGCTATCTGATTTGTCCGTCCGTCCGTCACCTGTACGCGACAAGCAGAAAGAGAGGCGCGCGATTGGCTGCGCTAGTAGTGACGTCGTTTCTCACCGTCGCAGCCAAACGCGCGCGCAGCAGTTTCTCTCCGGTTCCGAAATGGGTAGGCCACGCGTCATACGTACTCCTGAGGAGAAGGCAGCTTTCGATCAGCAACGCCGCGAGCAGAACCGGGTACGAGCTCGTCTACGACGTGCCGAGGCTGCAGCCCGGGCACAAGAACAGGCTCGGGTAGCCGAACGCAAGCAGCAACTGCGTATCGAGGATCCGGCAGCCTACCAAGCCTTCGTTCAATGAACCGTCGGGATTAACACAGTGATAAACACCGGGGCCGCGCGTTTCAATTTCGCTGGTTAACCGTGTGTGTGGAATGCTTGGGCGGTGATTTGTTTGTGCCAGTTTGCAGCTTTAACTGAAGATGCTCTACACCAGTTATAAATGGTTAAGGCCCTGCAATACACGCGAAAAAACGGCCAAATATCGAAGCACACATAAAAGAATGACGGGCAGAATCTCCTGTGGGAACTATTTAAATTATACCTAAGGATTCGCTACTAATAACGTGCCGATTCGTCGTCCTATGCTGCTGTGTTTGCTATAATTGCGAGAAACATTGCGAAAGAATCGTGAAACAGAGAAGCGTGGTTGCAACAACGCTATGTTATTTGAGACCCGCATGAGACCATGAAGAAAAGGCGTGTGTTACTGATGTTAACTTATGTTATATGATGATGCGTTTAGATGATGCCGCTGCTTCGTGGAAGATGAGCACTGGCCGATGTCTACTGCAGTACGTGACGTAATTCAACAGTCTCAGATTTGGTAGACCTCGTGCACAGATGTGGTCCATGACACTGCCTCCTCTCTATGCGACGCATTATCGGTCAAAATAGGTATTGAACGATGCACAAGAAGCAACGACAGATGGGCCTAAAGAAGCTGCTACAAGTAGATAATAAACTTCTAGATATGCTCGAAGCATTGGATAGGCTTCACGAAAGATACAAAAGACAGAAGCTCAACCACATGCTTCGCAAAAGAATAGCGCTACTAAACCAAGAGATAGAATAATATGCATCGCAACTAACTAATCAACAATGCCATATTATTTGTAAAAGAAATACAGATACAGCCAAATGTATCCAAAACCTGCAACATTTTAAGGTACCTCTTAAATGAAAGCACCACGAAGACAACGTAGCAACAAAACTTACAGAAGCTGCTACACGAATGCACAGGAACCAAGGAATGACAAAAAAAGAAACCCACAAGAATCCACCGCTTAAAGACATACACGGCCTTGGTGGCCGGCTCATTTTGAGAATCGCTAACACACCGGCATGAAAGAGAACAATGTCATTCGACTGGTACAAGCCTTTATCATCTCCTCTATAGCGTATAGTGCGCCATTCTTAAATTTCACGGATACTGAGAAACACACGATTGACATAATGATAAGGCAAGTATTAAAACAAGCATTACACCTTCCTCCAAGCACAGCAAACGAAAAGCTATTGGCCCAAAGATTGCGCAATAGACTGGACGAAATTATAGAAGCACAGAGAACATCACACTGTGAATGCCTAACACACACGAAGACTGGACGGACAATACTAAACAAGCTGGCAGTACGATACCAGACGCGAATTGAAGAAAAGAGAGATATTCCGCCGGACATGAGGAGCACCTTCAATACGGACAAATGACTACTTACGGAGAAATCCTCGAATACTATAAAAATATTCTCTATAAATACCCTCCTCTCCGTTCCCCTTTCGAATCCAGCAGGGACTTTTCAATAAAGATGTTATATATACATATATCAGCCGTGATCAACCGTATTACGGGGGAGTGAGGAAGAAGAAGAGCACGGAGCAGACACGTCTCTCACATCGGCTCCGTCTTTTTCGATGTTCCGCTGGCCAATTTCTCGAGGTACGACGATTTCAAGCACATCATCAGATTCGTGAAGTTGCCCAGACTCGACTGATACGAAGTTTCGAGGTGGGAACCAATTTTTGACAATTTTCTTGGACTTTCTCTGTTCATCCCACTACGTGCGGAGCTAACCCTAGCGAGGAGCAGGGCCCATTAGGCCTTGCCGGCCTACGTGCCAGGGGGACATGGCAGAATCCCGTATGGAAGAGGAAGCGGACAACAACGAGGAAGATTTCGGTTGGCAAGTGGCTACCGGACGACGATACCGTGCTGGAAAGAAGAGCAGCAACGCGGCGAACGCGACGCCAAGTACCTCGCAAGCGTCCGGCGGAGACGCCGCTACCGGCGGCAGCAAGGGACCCGCCACCAACACCGGCTCGATCAAGTATCGTATAGTCAAGGCCTCAAGGATGCCCCAACTGCCCGAGGAGCATCGGAAAATTATAATCAGGCCACGAGGAGGACTAAATTTGAGCAAAGTAAGTACCACCGCTATTGGAACTGCAGTGATCGAGGCTTCAGGCCTAACGGCAGAGCAAGCAAGTGAAGACATGGTGTGCCCCAACTTCACACAATATATTGTGGTGGTGAGCACGCCTGAACCAGACCATGCGGCAAGGTACGTGAGAATCAAGTCCTTCAAAATCGTGGAAACGGAGTACGAGGTCAATGCGTACGAGACGGCCCCGCACGCCACGTGCAAAGGGGTTATTAGACAAGTCGACATCAGGGACTCCCAGTCTACTATCACAAGGAATATCGTGCATGAGCGCAACCCGCTCGCTTTGGCCGCCAAGCGCATCAAGACGTCGGGCTCAGTCATCGTCCTCTTCGATGGACTGAGAGTGCCAAACTTTGTGCGCTACGGGCCGACCTTGTTGAGATGTTATCTCTACAGGAAACAATTTGATGTGTGCTTTACTTGTGGTAGGGTAGGACACCGCTCGGACGTGTGCCCCACGCCGGACTCTGTTCAGTGTAGAGGGTGTGGAGCCCCCAACCCACGAGCGGACCACGTTTGCAAGCCCAAGTGCAAGTTCTGTGGAGGAGACCATCCCACCGGAGACAAGGCGTGCAAGCAGAGATTTCAAACACCCTATGTGGTACGAGCTCGCCGAAGGGAACGCGCCCGGTCACGATCGGCCACGAGGGAGGGAAGCCGCTCCAAGTCGGGAGGAGCGCAGGTGCAAAGGGAACGCGCCCGGTCGCGATCGGCCGCGAGGGAGAGAAGCCGCTTCAAGTCGGGAGGAGCGCAGGCGCGCTTAGAAGATGGAACACCTGGTGCCAAGCCGACAGTTGGGACCGCCTGGGCGGATAAAGTCAAAGGTACGGTGAGAATCGTTGGTGGCGCCACTACGCCGGCGGTGACTGAAAGCAATGATGCCAGAATAGAACAGTTGATTAGGGAGGTAAACTCTTTGCGTAAAGCTAATGAAGAGCTGACCAAACAGGTAGCAGAACTGAAAAAGAAGGGACAGCCGAGCCCTGCCAACGTAGCAGTAGCCAGACCAGTAGGTCAAAGCAACGAACCAAGCGAGGGAGATAACTCCCCCGCCCCGAAAAAAAGAGCAGTAAGCCCCGAAACTGACTCGGTTTTCTCAGTCCTCATCGAGCTGAAAGAGGTAATCAAAGAAATTAGAGAGACGACGGAAAGGACTAACTTTAAAGTGGATAAACTATGGAAATGGAGGTTAACGGCCGAACAGCGATTCAAGAAACTCGAAACGAAATGCGACGATGACGTATTCTTGCCGTCAGAATCAGAAAGCGTAAAATCGCTCTCTGGAACGTCAGGGGGCGCTCCAAAGAGATCGATCGCGGGTAACAGCAAAATTAACCCATTCAATAATCATGGATAGCGCTCACAGCTTTAGTGTGTGGCAGTGGAATTGTCGCGGATTCCACAACAAAAAGGCATCGCTGCGCCAGTTAATTAGATCGATGGGGGTCAAACCAAAAGTAATTATGCTGCAGGAAACTTTAGCGGACGAAGTAAAGCTAACCGGGTACAAATCGGTATGTAGAGAAAAAGATTCCGGGAGGGGATTGGCCACCCTCGTTCACAAAAAGCTACCCTTTATTGAACACGATATCCATCTCGGATTGAGTAAAATCGAGTATATCCTAGCAGAAGTCGTACTCAAAAGGCACAAGGGCAGGGCGCAGAGTATCTTCTGCCTAAACATTTATAGCAGTCCCACCTACAAGAAACAAAGCTTTAGGGCACTTTTCAACAAGGCACTCGCAGTCGCAAAGAGCTCCCCGCTCATCATCGGAGGGGACTTTAATGCCCCCTACCAAGCGTGGGGATACGCTTGGAATACAAAGAAAGGTGAGGGGCTATGGAACCTTGCCACGGACCTGGGACTGTGCCTGATCACCGATCCGGCTTTCCCCACCCGCTGTGGCACGTCCACGTGCAGGGACTCTACGCCCGACCTAACTTTTGTCAACAACTCGAAACAAGTTAGTTGGGAAAACTCGGGCACCGATCTAGGCAGCGACCACTATATCATACACATAGGTATAGGTATGCCGAAACAAGAGACTAAAACCTTTCGGTGCATGGACTGGGACCTTTTTAGGAAAGTTAGAGCGAAGAGACTAGAATCGGAACCGATAGAAGCGGGCAGACAGTCCTTCCAGACCTGGATCAACCAGCTCGAAGAGGACCTCAGGGAGGCCACTAAAGAAATTAAGACCGAAGAAAACATAGAGAGCATAGACAGTAGGCTCGCGCATCTGATCGAGGCCAAACAATCCATTCTGCAAAGATGGAAAACGCAAAGACTGAACCGAAAGCTCAGGAAAAAGATAGCGTTGCTAAACAGACAGATCGAGGAGCATTCGAGAACGCTCGTGAAACAGCAGTGGGACGAAGTTTGCCACTTGGCAGACGGCAGAATTAAACATGGAGGCAGTTGGAACATCCTCAAACATCTATTGAACGAGAGCGACACTAAGTCAAACAAGAGAACGGCAATTACAAAACTGGTACATCAAGTCAGCCAGTACACGACTCAGGAGGTAGTCATGAGACAGCTCGCGGACAAATATCTCCCGCTCAAACAACCGGGCGATGGCGACGAACGCGTGGAGTACATGGGAGGACCGTGCGAGGAAATGGACCGCGATTTCACCGAGGGTGAGGTACGGGCCGCCCTCCATGGTCTCTCTAGTAGATCGGCAGCCGGACCCGACGGTATTACCAATAAACTCTTATTGAATCTAGACGATGAGTCGATCACTTTCCTGACGGATCATTTCACCGAATTGTGGAGAAAGGGAGACTATCCGGAGGAATGGAAGATAGCTAACACCATCCTCATACCAAAACCGGGCAAACCACTCCATCTGGATAACCTACGTCCAATCTCGCTTACATCGTGCATAGGTAAAGCTATGGAACATGTTATTCTTAACAGACTCACTAGATACGTCGAGCAAAATGACATACTCCCGTATAACGTGATCGGTTTCCGCCCCGGACTATCGACTCAAGACGCCATGCTCCTGATCAAACACCAGCTCATACACGTTAGCCCGGTGCACGCGAGAGCGATTCTGGGACTAGACGTCGAAAAAGCTTTTGATCGAATAGAGCACAAGGCCATCCTCGAGGTCCTGTCCGAGCTGGGGTTGGGCGAGAGGCTATACAGTGTAGTCAAGGCGTTTCTGGGCGGTAGGCAAGCGAGCCTCACGCTAGGGGAACTAAAATCGAAGGTGATGAACCTGGGAAACAGGGGCACCCCGCAAGGGGCCGTACTTTCGCCCATGCTATTTAATCTAGCAATGACCAGAGTCGCGAGAAAACTGGAGAGTATAGAAGGTGTACACTTTACAATATACGCCGATGACATAACCATATGGAGCGCCAACGGTAACGTAGGCCAAACGGAGACCAGACTGCAGGAGAGCATACACGCCGTGGAAAGCACACTAGGCGAGATGGGACTCAACTGTTCGGCGGCAAAGTCGGAGCTTTTGGTCCTAAAACATCGGCGCAGGGGTCGAAGACCCAGGGGCTACGTCCCCGGGGAGGAACCCAAGATTATGTTACGCTGTCACGACGGATCCGCGATCAAGCAGGTGGAAAAGATTAAAGTTTTAGGCTTCCATATAGCAGCGGGAGGTACCAACCAGAATGCCATTCAACACATTTCAAACAAAACGGACCAAGTCATCAGGTTAGTAAGGAGAATCAGCAACAGACACAGAGGCCTGGGTGAGGACAGCGCTCTAAGGCTAGTGCATGCCTTCGCTCTCTGTCACTTCACCTACGTGGCAGGTCTATTTAAATGGTCGCAGGCCGAGCTGAACAAGCTAAACACTATGATCAGAAAGTTAGTGAAGGCTACCCTAGGCATACCCATCAGCACCTCGAACGTGAAGCTCATGAACCTAGGCGTGCACAATACGATAGAAGAGATGGTGGAAGCGCAACAGATGGCGCAGCAGGAAAGACTGACGAAAACGCGAGCGGGCAGGCTTATACTCAAAGCGATAGGGACAGACCCAAATAGATCGATGAACCCGAAGGAATCCGAGGTAGAATTGAGCGCGAAACTTAGAGACGCGATCAGAACCACCCCTCTTCCGAGAAATATGCACCCGGAACACAATGTTAGCAGGAGAAAAGCGAGAGCGAAAGCTTTGTTGAAAGAAATTGAACAGCTAGGACAACAGGCGGCCCTTGTAGACGCTGCTTGGGTCAAAGGCAAAGAGGCCTACACCGCTGTGGCGGTCGACAGCCGGGGCGAGGTACGGGACGCCGTCACCATCTTCACTAAGGATTCCACGGTGGCGGAGCAAGCCGCAATTGCTCTAGCCATCAGGAACCGTAAATGGTCTTTCATCTATAGTGATTCCAAAGCAGCAATTAAGAGCTTTGACAAAGGTTATGTAGCTGGGACTGCGGCTAAAATTATCGACAAGGTCGAAACTATCAAAACTGAAATCCGATGGTTTCCTGCACATATGGGACAAGTGGACGAGACTCGGCCCAACCTCAATGACGTGACGAACGCCCTGGCACGAGGACTTGCTTGCCGTGCCGGTCAGAGCCGAACCGACGCCCACTACCATTCCGGGGAGCATAAAGATCACTTATTAACTTACAACGACATCACTAAATATTACTACTTGGGCCGTAGGCAATTCCCTCTGCCACACGTAAAATTGAACAGGGCTCAGGCAGTCACGCTACGTTTACTGCAAACCGGGACGTACCCCACTCCGTATTTCATAAATAAAATTCACCCGGAAAGAGAAATTAGGAAAGAATGTAACGTGTGCGATGGCATCATTGACATCAGACACATGCTGGCGGGCTGTCCCGCGACTCTCGCCGACCCCGAAGAAAAATGGCTTTACTGGCACAAGTTGTTATCAAGCTCTTCATATAAAGATCAGCTACGGGCTGTCCAGAGGGTCCACGATGACGCCATAAGGCTCGGCCTGGCGGTGCCGACGTGGACGCGGCCCGCCTCGGTCTGAAAAGACCGGGCTTCAGGACACTAATAAAGTTTTGTGAATGAATGAATGAACCGTATTACGGCGATGGCTGCTTCTGGCACGGCCGCGCGAGCCCCTATCTTGAAAGTGATCTGCGATGGGGACAAAGCGCGCCGAGTGATGATAGCTTCGTGCGCGTTGTGTTCTCGCCGCTTAGGTGAGCGAAGGAGAGCGAAGGCTAATTCGCTCTCAGCTGAGGGCCCTCTCTCGAAAGCGATCGTCTTACGTGAGGGACGGACGGGTTTTCTCGTGGGGTAGGCATAGAAACGCTTACGAATTCAAAACTATTTTTATTAGAGAGCAGACGTATGCTGGAGTAATTGCAAAAAAAAATGAGGATAGTGGTCAGAAACCATTGGCGACAAATGACAACAACGAATAACCAAACGCTTCCAGGAAGCTATCACCTTTATTAACGAAATGATGCGCTTGAAGGCGTGACTCTGGCGCAAGAGGTACAGAATCATTAAATGTAGCTACACACAAGTCGCATTTTTATGTATGCACCATTCATCAGCATTGTTTTTTCGACTACCAATAAATAAATAAATAAATAAATAAATAAATAAACAATAAATAAATAAATAAGTAAATAAATTGTTTAGTAAATGGAACTTTGTTTTCAAGAAAACTAAAAATTTATACAAATATATTTGGACCTATAGCCGGAAGTGGCTAGTGGCCGGTCAGCTAAGAGAAAAGAAAACACAAGTGCAATACATCGCCTTCGTTCTCCTGACATCAGTGCGTAGACGCCTCACACTGCCCATTCGTCGGATATGAAGTTTTGTTTTCATTTCGGCATAGTTTGAGAACGGCAGAGGCGTTCCAACTGTTTGTCGAGTGGGGGGAGAGGGCGGCAAACTACGAACTGTCTAATCCCCCGTCTCTCTCTCTTCCTCTTGTATATATATGTTTAATTGAGAAGTTCATGACCATGCACTTTGCATGGGTTAGCCGTGATGACACGATTCCTGTGATCATCGTTGGAGGCTTTAATGTGGACATTTTAAAATCAGGCACGAAATGGCTCACTCAGTTTGTGCTAGAAGAGTTTGGTTTGAAGTGCCATAACAATCCAAGTCACTCAGCTACTCAACAACGGTCGTGTATATATTGAACCCTGGCCAAGATTCCCTCTAAGGTTGTAGCCGAACCAATCAATGTATATCACATTAATCACAAAGCTATCATCACTAGCATTACCATATGAGGAAGATAAATACATGCACATTAGTCTAACCTTGTGTGAAGTACTACAGCTTCGTTGGTCATCCACCTTTACAGAGTGCAATGGATCTTCTTCATTTTTTTACTTTGTCTTTTATGTTAAAAATCGAGCAAGCGTTCTTAAGACTTTTGCGCACAATCTAAGGCTTGACGTGATGCACTCTTCTTACTTCCAAGAGGTAATTAGTTTTTTTCCGAAAGAGAAATACGAACTAAAAATAGTGGATTAGGAAGCACCTGCCCTCCTAGCTTTTCCAATTAGAGATCGTGTGCAGGAATTCCCCTTTTTCTACTCGAGTAAGAAATTCAATTTGCTCTCGCAGAAGACGCGAAGACGACGAGACCTAGTCGTTTAATGAGGGAGGGACGGAATTGGGCCTGAGAAACTCACCTGCCGTCTGCTACTCCACCCAGGTAACATGGATACGGTGTCTGTTGATAATTTATTCTGCAAGAACAGATGAGAAAAAGAAAATACAGAGCAAACCGAAACTTGAGTTTAAATGAACTGCTTTCACTCGGTAGGCGCAAGGACATTGCAGCTTCGTCTAAGCTATACCTGGGGTCGATTTAAATAAGGACACCGAACTCGCAAAACCGACCCAGTCAAGTGTTCAGAGGAACAGTGACATGTCATCGTGAACGAGAAGCAGGTCACCGATCAACGTGACATGCTTAAAATGCAGTTTTGCGATCTGCATGGACCTCATTGTTGGGAACAGCCAGAAAAAGCAGCCCGTCTTTGCACAATCTACGGTGATTGGCGAATGGTCCAGCGTACACCTGACTACTCAATATGTTCGTTGTAGCTCGAATGAGCAAATGCTTCATGTGCAGCCTTTCCAAGTTCCAATCCGTGTAGAATCCCGACTTTCGCCAAGTTATACTCGCGCCCAGCGCCTGGAGTTTGTTTTGGGATAGCATATCACTTTGAGTATGTTATTTGGGAGATCTGTAAATGGCCTGATTTGTCATACGCGGTTGTCACTGATGTCAGTACTTGCGAAATAAGTGAACATGGACACTCCCTAACGGCAGGTCACAGTTCGGCCTGTCGTCCTTTTACTGTTACCAGCAGCAGACAACAGGGCGCCAATGCATCTATTGTGCATACATCTACACATGCTGTCACAGCACGCTGACACACTTGTTTATCTGGTTGGCTCTTGTTCCTGTACAGCGCTGCACGAATTCAGTAACGCGGGGCACGTAGGTGTTACCGCGACAGATGGGCACGGAGGAAATTAATTAAAAATTGAAGCCGCTTTTCTTTCCTAAGTCAAAACGCCCGTGGCGATCGTGGCGAAAGACCCCATTAACGTGCGCTCTGCCGCAAGCTTCCTTTAGAAAAAAATATAATAAAGGATGAAAAGCAATCGTTTTTCTGGGCTGTTTCTGTGCTCGGAAACGTTTTCTTCGCGGTTCAATGAACAAGATTTCTGTATTATAGAAGCGCTTCCCTACTGCTACCGCTGTCAGATAAAAGAATGAGCCCCCGGTCCTTCCACATAATTAAGTTTTTTTCCTTCTCAGTGAGGGAGCGAACCGCAATAAATAATACGAAAATACCTTATCGGAGTTGACTGAGTGATTGCAGCGAAAAAAAATTGAGAACCCATTTTGTAAATCTCGTCATGGTTGATGTATTCAGCCATGGCACTGCAGACGTCATTCAGCTACGTGTATTTGTCTCGTCCGGCCATCTGCATTTTGTCGGCAGTACTTGAGATACATTGCCCCGCGTCTCCTCAAGTGCTGCTGAAACAAAGGCTCCACTTCCCGCTGGCCATCTCACTTCTCTCCCCGCTGCGCGCCAAAGTAATCGGCCAACAAGCAGCGGACTTCGCCACCTGCAGTGCCAGCCCCCGAGACCCGCCTATAGCGCCACCGAGTTGCCGTATTTCGAACCTCTTCCTCTCCTATACCTCGACTCCGCATGAGGTGTTCGAGAAGTTACCACGGAGGAGAGACGAGGACATAGACTCGAACGAGAAAGACGTGTGGCAAACGGCGCTGACTTCGGGATTGCGATATTTTACAATGAAGCTGTTTATGGCTACAGGCTTGCGGTCATTTTTCGTGCGTGTGTGCAAAAACCGTGACCCGATCCCGAAGATAGTGCAATACCGGGCCGACCCGCGGCGGAGGTGAAGCAGGCTTCAAGCACTCCGCCCACTTGTAAAAATAAGTTTAATATCTTGGGTACAAATACAACCCGTATCAGATATTAAGCTGATAAGAACAGATACTACACTTTGACCCGCGTCGGCCATGTCTACGTTCCCATTGCTCTCTGTTTGTCGGCGTTTCAAGCGCTTGCGTATCTACTTTTATTTCCTTCCGCTCTCCCTTGCTGGCGGTCCCGTCGTCCAGGCGAATGTATGTAAAGATCGCGGTAAATGAGTTCCTTATTCTGAGTTCGGTAAATGAGTTCGTAAATGATTACGAAATTCTGTGTCCCCTCTGTGTCATGTGGCAAACAGCTTCGCTGGTCATGCACCTTCACAGGCTGCAATGGTCATGATTTTCCTTCTTTTTGTGCGATGGCTAGGAGACCGCATGTTGCTGTCAGTGCCAGAAACTTCTTCACCCTTGCAGTTATTTTTTCTTCGTCTGTCGAGCGGTCTATTTTCCCAAAATGACACTGAAAAGGACTTGAACGAGCTGTCTTTTTCTCCACAAGTTCCGATAATACAAAGTGAAATCCAACCGTGATCGATCATGAGAGACAAGCTTGTGGCTGATACCGTGAGATCAGGCTGGATTTAAAGGCGACGCCTTTCTTGCCCACTCTGCCGGATTTGATATGGCTTTTGTCCGCTGCCGGGTCGGTCAGAATCTCGGCGGATGTATTTGTGGACTTGTATACGAGTGATATAGGTGCTACTTAGGGCAGGTAGTGACCACGGACCCGGATCGTGAGACTGAAATAACCAGAAGAATAAGAATGGGCTGGGGTGCGTTTAGCAGGCATTCTCAAATTATGAACAGCAAGTTGCCACTATCCCTCAAGAGGAAAGTGTATAACAGCTGTGTCTTACCATTACTCACCTACGGGGCAGAAACCTGGAGGCTTACGAAAAGGGTTCTGCTGAAATTGAGGACGACGCAACGAGCTATGGAAAGAAGAATGATAGGTGTAACGTTAAGGGATAAGAAAAGAGCAGATTGGGTGAGGGAACAAACGCGGGTAAATGACATCTTAGTTGAAATCAAGAAAAAGAAATGGGCATGGGCCGGACATGTAATGAGGAGGGAAGATAACCGATGGTCATTAAGGGTTACGGACTGGATTCCAAGGCAAGGGAAGCGTAGTAGGGGGAGGCAGAAAGTTAGGTGGGCGGATGAGATTAAGAAGTTTGCAGGGACAACATAGCCACAATTAGTACATGACCGAGGTAGCTAGAGAAGTATGGGAGAGGCCTTTGCCCTGCAGTGGGCGTAACTAGGATGATGATGATGATGATGATGACGACGACGACGACGACGACGACGATGATGATGATGATGATGATGATGATGATGATGATGATATATGTGTGCTGATAACGCCTTTATGCTGACCGATAAGATAAGCCAGATAAGCGCACCTCTGTGCTGCGTGGTAAAAAAAATCACACCTAATAGTTTAACAGATAATGTCGGCTTTAGGTATGCCTAAAGCACACCGACCTCTTATTGTAATAGCGCATTTTGTTCAACGGATCCGTTTGTTTACTGATATCATTTTCTACTTAGGTATTCGGTATATGCCACAGCGTTTGCGCCTATTCTTGGCAAATCCTCCAGAATGAGCACATGCCACGGTGGAACAAGAACTATCGAATACTTAAACGTACAGCTAGATAGGTGTAGTACTTTTCCGTGCGTACACCAGTCATCACCATTCTTTCCTCGGCAAACACCACACGTCGCTTTCATTCTCGAGAAATAGCCGCATAGACGTCTCACATCGTGCATCCGCCTAATGTGACGTTCGAATTTCTGCATAGCTTGTGAGCGGAGGAGCGCACAAAAGAAAAATTGCGTACGATTGGTCACTGGGACCTTCGTGGTGGGTAAACATAATCATCGCGAGCGATTACACTTCCCATTGTGCCTGCCGTTAGCTGTGTAGCAATTAACCTTCCACCGCAATAAAGCGTCGTGGCACATAGATTTCGACAAGTGCGTTAGACCTGCCTGATTTTTTAAATATCTGCCTTCCTCTTCCCTCCCCCCCCCATTTCCGCTGCCTCTATGCCATTCTGTATTCGTGAGCAATAAATGGACACTAAAGAGAAACACTTAATAAGTTTATGCAGATGAAATATTCTTTTCAGAATTATTTGTGTTAATTTCCCAACAGGAGTTTTATTACAAAAAAGAGAAAACGAAGTCCAAAATTTTATGTATTTCTTTTATTTCACTCCAAGAAGCACCAAGCAGTCGTTCCTGTTTCAATGAATTCATCATTCATTCGTGCGTCCGTCCCTTTGATCGACCAGGCAATATACCAATTAATCAGCCAATGGTTCAGTGACAATAGCCGATACTTCGTGCAAAACCTCGAGAGCAAGAGGGAAAAAAAATGACGCGTTTATTAAACGAGTCAATACAACAAGTCTTGCGCAAAGTGCATTTAGCTCAACCTTACCAAGGAGGAGGATCTGTAGCATAAACTGACCGTGCGATAGCAACGTACGTTCAAGCAAGAGAACAAAGAGAGACGTAACCATCGTTAAACGTAACGAGGTTGTGGACTCGTTAAAAGAAGAATAAAAAAGGAAGGTGCAGAAGAAAGATAATGCTCAGCAGGAGTACGACCTTCCGACTGATATCTTTTAAAGAAGCAGCGCCACATCTTGCTTACTGCAGGTCAAACCATAAAGCACCAAAGTAAGAACATTCGCGACACATAAAACTAGACACAAATCAGCGATAAAAAAACTATGCGCATGCTTTTCCTGAACTGTAGTCGTATGACGTGTGTGCTTCTTGAAGGGTGCGCCCGAAGAAAAAAAGAAAGAAAGATAAGTATAAACATAAAGGGGAAAGACAAGAAAAGTGCAGTGCATTGCGACTGAAGCACGTACTGCCCTGGTTTAGTCTAAACTGCGACGCAGCCAATTGAACCATACTGTAACGCCGGCCCCCGCAATTCTTCGGCTCGTACACTTCGAGCAGTTACCGCGAAAGCGAGGATACCGAACTGAAACGAGGAAACCTCGTAGAAGGAATTGCGGGAAGAATGCGCACCGAATACTTTTGCTGACACGCATTCCATTGCCCTGCCCTAGTTTGGAGTACCATGGCATAGGGATGGATAAAGATTGCGTAATATCATTGTCGTGTTTGCTCACCGTCTTTCCGAGACCCAGCCTTCAAGGATAACAAATAAACTTGAGAAGAAGCCTCGAAACCTAACGACGAGCGATGAAATAAACATTGATAGCCATTGCTATAAGAGCGAGGCAAGCTAGAGTATACAGTTTAAAAAAGCAAGCGCAGGAACTCTCTTAGAATGTCAAATTAATCTGGAAACACTGATGCTGAGAAACACATTACGTCCAATGCCTTGTCCTTCTTGTAAACGGCACGCTTCAACCTTGTTTGCTTGTCTTTGGGATATTAGCTTGCTTCGCTTTCCCCAGCAAATGCTATATAGTATATGCATGTTTGAAGATAGAACTTAATACTCACACTGCCTTCATTTTTAATGCAACGCATCCAACACCATTTTACGCGTAAATGCAAAGTCCGTCTCTTTCGAATTTTATTTTTCTTGCGCCGTCCGTTTCTTTTAGGGCCTTTCAGTCCGTCATCCCCTCTCTCACGCAAAGTAGCGTGTAGGCGACTATGGACCAGAATTCGCAGCGCATCTTGGGTGCGGCCATTTCTCCCCGGGGACCACAGGAACTGCGGGGAAGAATGAAAGAGCAAGCGCGACAACGCTCAGCCTGTTCTTGTTGCCACTGTAAAATAACTTACGCCATTAAAAGTGAATAAGGATGTAAATCTGTCTGTAAATCACCTCCTTACACACATAGAGTTTCTCGCTCTATTATCTAGAGCGTAATGCGGCGCTACTTCGCTGTTGTATGCGTGGGAATGCCGGTATATGGTGATTTCGGATTGGCATCGTCCTCGGAGTGCCAGGACACCTTGAACACGCGCCTGGCTAGCACCTTTCCGTCTGTCACAATGATTCATTTTCTACTAGAACAGCACGTAAGGAGTTGTTTTAGCTTCATTATAACACATGAACATGTTTTGTTCAACTATGAGGACTTGTGATTGGATGACGAATTAAATGAAACGTAAAAAGCAAAAAGTATCTGTGGGCCGCTAAAGTTGGAGGACAGACGACAAGGTTCGCAATCGCTTTGGAACAGTTTGTCGTCTGTTCTTGCTTTTCTTCGCTTGATTCTGCATTGCAGCTGAGTAAACTTCATTGAAAGATGTAATATGGGTGAATCAAAACCTTGTCTAAAGATTTTATTTTAGCAACACATTATCTGTGCAACCATTTCCACGTTTAGACGGAGCATCATACAACACCAGCCAACACAAGCCTCGTACACCCATATACCGGGTTTGTTCCAGTTCTGGCCAGCGTAGGAGACAGTCTACGTAGACAGCTAAGGTAGCTAAGGGGACAGCCGAGACAACATTGAAGTCATGTAATGGGACGCGTTTCGAACCATCTCGAAAACATGTGGACGAAGAAGACGATGATGATGATTTTATGGCATTCCCTTCGGAAAGGGGCGGTGAAAGATAGCCACCTAGCCTGCTTGATTTAATCAGGTATGCTATACATGTTTCCTTCTAGAATTTTCATGTACATCTCCTTAATCGTTTTTCCCTTTAAAATCTACATTGTACCGCTAGCCATGACCGCAAAAGACCCAGTCACATCAATCTCTTCCCTATTTTTTTTTTTCACCAATGCTCTAAACGTCTCTTGCTTATCTCGACTGCTGACCGGTTGACGCTTCCGTCCACTTTAAACCCAAGCACTTCTGGAAGGTGTACGTTAACTACAGTTCTCACTGAGTGAATCCCTTCGTATTCCATGATGATGTGCCGAGTGGTCTCCGAATTTTTGCTGCAGCATACACATGCTTCATACGTTTCGGAATATTTGCTCCGGTATGTTTTTGTCCTTAGGCAACTGGCTCGAGCTTCAAATAGCAAAGCATTGCCCTTTGTGTCATCGTACAGAGTTCCCTTTCTATTTTCTTTCTTCTCATTCTTCTAAATCCCCATGACCCTTCTTGTTTCCATTCTTTGCATCCAATTAACTGTCTCTGTTTTTCTCACTTTCTTTCTGATGACTCCTGGTTGTCTATTTAGAGTTTCAATTACCTTGTACATGGTTGCAAACGTTCTTGACCTCTTCCTCCATTCTTCATCCACGCTGTTCAAGTAGAGGTACTTGTGCACTTTAGCCGCCCATTTATTTTCATCCACGTTCCTATGTATTTCTTCAAAACTAGTTTTGCTCTTTGCTTCTCTGACTTCAAAAGAGGCTTAACCCATCTCACCCTGCACTGCCTCATTTGTGGTTTTATCACGATGAATGGATGGATGTATGGATGGATATTATTAGCGTCCCCTTTGGAACGGGGCGGCGGGTTGCGTCACCAAGCTCTTAGCAGCGTCCACGCTACTACGACGTGGACGCCACGTCGGGGCGACACGAGAAAGTTGAAAAACAAAACACACACACACACACACACAAACACACACACACACACACACACACACACACACACAACACACACACACACACACACACACACACACACACACACACACACACACACACACACACACACACACACACACACACACACACACACACACACACACACACACACACACACACACACACACACACACACACACACATTATTTCTGTATTTGAAGTCGTTGCGCCTGCAAAATTGTAAAAAAAAAAACATGATGTGACTTACATTAAGGGCGTAGAAAAGCGTGTCTACGTTTTCTTGTGCGCAGACGACCTTCCTTTCGGCTTTCCAATGTCCTGCTCAGCCGCCATCTTGTTTGAACAGGAAAGTAGCCTGCATCGTTTTTTACTTTGATTCTGTCTTCGCGAAGCTCTCTGCTTTGACGTCTTCGTGAGAATTGAAGCGAGGCTTAAGACGGCCCCTGCTTAACTGTCTATTTTGCCGTCTACGGCGAGTATTGTTGGATCACAGCCACCATCACTCTCGTGACGGCACATCGCTCGTTATAAAACTCCCATAGACGGTGGCGCCAGATTTACCTCTAGATAATGTAATGATAAACTCTGTGCTTAAACCCTTTTAGTGCAAGGGCGTGAGTTATAGACCAATTTACACCTTTTTTTTTACTATTAAGGATGTACATTATTTTACAGTGGGCTTGCCGCCAGTGCCCGATCGCCGTGGCTTTGTCGTCAGCTGTCCCGTCATTAAATTGGTGGCCCAAAACGGACTGCGCAGAATGCTGGTGACTGGGGTAGAGATTTGTGCGCGAAATCTAACCGGACGAGGAAGAGCAGCAGATTCCGGTCTATGCACACGACAACAGAAACATCTGCCTTTTATTGGGGAGCTTTGTCTTTCGCTCGCTTTCCCCCTCTCCGTTTCTCGCCGGAAGGATATGTTTTAGTTTATGATTAGGAGAAAAGTGGAAGTTCGGCAGATTATGTAGTGCGTAGGAGACATAACCGGTGGAATAATAGAGTAGCAAGGAAAGGGCAACGTGGGGGAGGGAGGTGAAAGAGGCAGCTGACATTTTTTTTTTTTTATTCAGAATCAGATAACTTTTTTATCGAGTTGCGAAAGCGTATTATAAGATGAAGGTGCAGAATGAGCTCAAGGAGCAAGAGAACAATGTTCTAATAGTATTTGCTGCCAGTTAGTAGAAAAATAAAGCAGTCAAAACAAATAACATTGTTATGCAGCACGGCAGAAAAAGAAAAAGTATTTGAGAAACATTAATACACAGCAATTGTTGAATAGTGCAAAGTAAGACCGATATAACGAAAACAAGAATATTAAATAACTCTGATAAAACAAAAGTGAAAATGCAAGACAATTGGGACTACTGTACCAGAAAAATAAAAATTTAACAAACAACAATGCACAGCAGGAAGAACTTCAAGTAGAATGTGACTTAGCGCAACTTATAACCAAGAATATATATCTGGCGAGGAAAAAAAATTAAATAATGTGTTATTTGTAATAATTGCTTAATTAAAATAATTTAGCTGAGTGATAAGCTCATGAAATATGTAGGCGCAGTGTTGGTTGAGCTGACGTAGGACAGAGGTTATTGGAGCGGGGCGAATTCGTCCTATGCGATAGGTTTAAATCCAACAACGCTGATGGTGATAATTGTGACAACGACAAAGAATTATTGTCGCCGATTTGCGCTTGCATCCCGACCTGACACATTGCCTGCAGGCGCAAGGAATGACAAGACATTTGCTGTTAATCGCATTTTTTTTTCCGAATGCGCATACGTTTCGACGAAGAATGAACCTTTCGAGCAACTGATCTTTACCCCTCTTCACTTTCCCTCGTTCACCTCAGTTCTTGTTGCTATTTTTCCTTTTTATACACCGTAATTACTAAAGTGACGATCTTCCACGTTTCCGTTGAGCATAATTTCGACAACCAACCGAAGCCATTGTCATCAAGAACCTATATCCAACCTGCCAACCTGTGAGCTTTAAAATTTGCAAAAATATTTGGGACACATTACCTCCTGTCGGGAGAAGGGAGGTTAACACGCATTCTTTTAAAGCTTGCTCTCACCACCCGCATTGTCGGATATGCACAGAAATTGTATTAACGATTATTTACCTTGAGACCCTTCCGACAAGCAGCAGCAAACTTGGAACAGCAGAAACTGACAGCATTGTTTTTATATCACAGTGAGTTTGTTTTTTTCAGAACCTTTGCTACCAGCAACGTTTCCGCCTGCTTCGCGAACTTATTTCAGTAAGCTTGCTCGAAGCAAGTGCTTTGTCATTTCGCGTTTCTAGCTGGCACAGCACGGCGGCAACGCATAGGCGATGTGCACAAACAAGTTTCTGCTTTTTGAACGGGCGCTTCTCATCTGCGTTTCCTTCCGCGGGAGCGCACGGAGCATGCGCCTCACCGATCCCGCTGCTGCTGCTGATTCTGCCGAATTGGAACCTCGCCCGTGGATCATCGACAACCTCGACACCAGGAACCATGGTGGAACATCGCCGTGGGAAGACCGTATAAAAAGCAAGCACCCTCGCAGGCAGCATCCAGTGGGCACGGCAGCAACTCATGGGCGGTGTGCTCAAACAAGTTTCTGCTATTTCAACAGGTTAGTTCGTACTTGTGCTATAACAGTGACAATCGCTTTGTCGTAGTGCTGCCGTGACTACATGTGTTGTTTTCTGCTCTTGCATCACTGTGTCTGCTGTTGTCGGGGGACGTTGAGACGAATTCTGGACCCGATTTAAAAGTTCTTGTGCAAAGGTTGGGTGAAGGCGAAACGGCAATTCAGGCTAACCTAAGCGGCCTACGCGAGAGACTTAAGGCCTTGGAAGACATTGTACAGCTTTGCAGCGAGCAAGCGGCAAGTCTTGCTGAACTAAAGAGACAACCGAGAGGCTGAATTCAGCTTTGGAAAAACATCTGGAAAAGCTTGTCGATCTAGATGATAGAATGCGGCGAAACAATCTAATTGTGCTTGGAATATGGGAGAGTGACAATGAAACCTCAGAACTTGAAAAAAAAATGTAGTTGTAGAAATTTTGAGGAAAAAGCTTGGTCTCGAAAATAATAGAGCGGATGCACAGAATCGGAAAGCCGCATAAAAACAAATCCGCGGAAAAAAACCTTGAGGCCTCGTCCAGTAATACTGAAGCATTATAATTATAGGGGAAAAGAAAACGTTTTTTCAAAACTGCGCAAAACTGAAAGGCAGTGGTATTTCTGCTGGCGACGACTATTGAAAAGTAACACTGAATCAGCGCAGGCTACTCTGTAAGTCCGCGTTGAAAGAAAAAGAAGGCTCGCGCGTGCGCCTGTATCGCGACAGGCTTACTGTAGATAACAATGTCTCAGTACGGGACTATTCCAAGAAGAGCCGTGTCCGGACACGGGAATTCCCGAAATCCAAACTGACCCACTCAAAGACTACACCGACAGATAGTGACGACTGAACCGATACCGTCTTCCAGGAAACGGACTTAAGACATAAACCTTAATGGTCGAAGCCTCGCGAATAAAGTCGGCGATATAGAATATGTGCATGTAGTTATTGTTAGCGAAACGTGGCTGCGGCCAGAAATACAAGACTGCGATTTGTTCATTATGCAAAAAAGAAGAGGTGAGGCGTGCAGACAGGACACAAGAGTAGAGAAGTGGACAACACGGAACGCCAACTATCAACTGAAGGGAGCACTGAGGCGAAAAAAGAAGGAAGACACAAAACTCATCTGCAGAAGCTCGGGTATGGTATCCCCACGTGTCAGTCGGGTACAAGTGCCGGTCTACGTGAGAGATAGACAAGCTTTGGTCTCTCACGTAGACCGGCACGGGTTAAGTTATACCTATCCTATCCCAGGAAAGCAAAGGAAAGTAAAAAATCGTGAAACCATGTCTAACCTTTCTGCACAGCTGCGAATAAAGCTTAGGCGAGCAAAATAAATAAATAAATAAATAAATATTACGAGGAAACACTTGCGAACTTCATGGTATCTTCTCCGCAAAAGTTTTGGCGTCACTTGTCGCAAACCACTCAAAGCCAATACACCATTGTTGTTAATGACGTAATCATAATCGACTGTTCGAAATTTGCGTCTCATCATAATAAGTTCTTCCCGTATGTCTTTTCAAATGTATCTAATTGTACTGCTCCAACTACAGTAACGTCGTTTTCACACGTCTCAGCTATGCCAGAAGTACGAATTAGCTATGAAGGAATACTATCGCAACTGCTAAACATTAAAGAACAATGATCTGTGAGTCCGGATGGAATTCCAAAAATGTGTTTTTGCGAAGATACGCTGAATGGGTTGCTCGATACTAGGAAATTATCTTTAATGCATCCTTGCAACAAGAACGGGTCCCAGACGACTGGCTTGTTTCAAAAGTTGCCCCGATACACAAAACCGGAGACAAGCAGGGTATTGAAAATAATTGACCAATTTCTTTAACCTGTGTCTCCTGCGAACTCTTCAAACATATGATACCGAAAGCAACTGATAAGTACCTAAATAATACGAAAGCACTACATTCGAACCAACATGGCTTTCGGCAAAAACTGTCAACTGTCACGCAGCTCGTTGAGACCATCCACGACTTTTCAAAAGAAATAGCTAACGAAAAAAGGTGATGCTATATGCCTTGATTTCTCAAAAGCTTTTGATAGGGTTCCTCATAATGAATTAATTATGAAATTGTAACAGCTTGCAATAATTAAGAATATAGTGGAATGGGTCAGGTCATATCCATCACGTATACGATGCAGTACGTGGACATAAACGGCTACCAGTCCGATCGTTTATTTGTAACTTCAGGCGTCACTCAAGGGTCTGTCCTTGGACCGGTATTATTTCTCGTTTATATTAATTATATTTGTTCTGATATAAACGAAAACGTTACTGTACGACTGTTCGCCGACGACTGTTTAATTTATCGAGAAATATGTAACCACAATAATCGAAACGTGTTCAGCGACGCACGGTCGTCTATTGAAAAATGGTGTGAAACTTGGAAAATTCGAGTAAATAAAGAAAAAGACTGTTGTTTCAGGTGTTACAAACAAGGTTAAGCATGTCCTAAATTTTGATTATCAACTAAGTTCCACTATACTAGCTACCATTAACAAACGTAAATACTTACGAATAACAATACCTGAAAACGTCAACTGGACGCAACATATCACTAATATTTGCTCTACCACTGAAAAGAAGTTATGGTTCTTACGTCGCAAATTAACAATTGCTCCAGCCCCCGTAAAGTTGACAGCGTATTTAACAATACTAAGGCCTACACTGGGATATGCAAGCATCATATGGGTCCCTTACCAAAAAGGATTAATTCATAACATTGAGCGGGTGCAAGGAAGGGCGGCTAGAGTTATTCTGTCAAGCTGCTCCCGTACTGAATCTGTAACAGAGATGCTGCAAGAACTAAATTTACCCCCCCCCCCCCCCTTTGGAACGCCGTCGCATACCCAGACTAAAATTTTTGTTGTTGCTTTCTCAAAATGTATTTAACATTGATGCAGCGCAGTACCTCATTCTGCGAAAAGTCCGAAGCCTACGAAGTGACCACTGCAGAAACTTTCTATAGACCCTCAATCTCGTGTGAACACATGTGCATACCATGTTTTCCCCAAAACCAGAAAAGACTGGAATAATTTACCGGGTGCTATATGTGATTCTCAAACTGTAGAACATTTTGAAACTAATGTTACAAAATCTCACGTAAGATTTAGAATGTAGTGTCGTGATGAATTTTCGGCTATACATTGCTGCTTTATGTTTGACATGACGGTTGTTATGCCAGATTTCGTATTGTAGTTATGCATAATGGCACGTCGTGATTTCTAATTCTATGTATTAGCTATGCATTGCTACTTTATGTAAGCTATGATGGGTTTTGTGTCAGATTTGTACCCCACACCTGTAACGGCCCAATCGGCCAGTTGTACCTGCAAACAAATAAATAAATAAATAAACAAATAAATAAATAAATGAATAAATAAATAGGGCGGCGGAAGTATCGCACAATTTATTCTTAATGCGCTGGCATTCTTAGGGTACTTCACGCAAACTCCGCGGGTAATATTTCTATCTGTGTCAGTACTTATGTATGTTTGTGCCTAACCGTTTTCCCGGCTATCTGAGTCACTGGGTGGTCCGTGGTTGAATCGGTAGCGCGTCAGGCTGCTATGCTGAGGTAGCAGAGTTCGAAACCAACAACCAACAATCCGACCAACATCGGTCAGCGAGTATGTGGCAATGTGCGCATACGTGGCGCTCTTCAACGAGCCTCTTTCACGCCGACATGGGTCCTCTAAAAGATGCGGGACCGGGTAGGCACCGCTGTTCGAAAAATAACTTTCGCGCAGCTACTTGGAGTACTGGGTATGTGCCACTCGATCTGTGAAGCTTGTTAGGGTTCGCAATATCGATGAACGATTAATCGATTAAAAGTATCCCGCAAGACGATTGATATTCATCGATGCCGGCCTTTCATTTAATCGACGGAGACCACGCGCGGACTTCGCGGCAGCGCCACTAGATGGCACACTGTGTCCCGAAAGAAGCGCGAGATAGGAGCCCGGTTTCCGGGTTCTCAGCTTTCGGAGCAGATGGAAGGACAACTGCTAGTGTTCACGGATGGTTCGGTCCTCCCGAGCTGGTCAACAGCAGCGGCGGGCACAGTTTCAGCCCTCGCCGGCCGCAGGCAGTGCCGGCTTCCTTTTGCAGCGAGCTCCGCTGCAGCTGCCCATCACGATAAAGTCCCTGTTACCAGAGCGGTAGCGCCCTCGGAATATACGAGACTTTGATGAACGTCGGCTACACCACCTGGACCACCGAGTAGCTAGAGGCGAGGCTCCCAAGCCGCTTCCAGAGAACGGCTTCTCCAGACGAGACGGTTACACACTCCTGCGCTTACGGACTGGCTGCGCCTGAACTGCGGCCCTGTACGCCATGGGCCGCGCCGCGCCACGTCACCTGCCTTGACTCGCCCGATGGTACCACAGTAAAGCCGGTGGTACCACACTAAGGCCGGTAGTACCGCAATAAGGCGCTGGCAGCAAGCAGGCAGTGCTAGAATGTGTCTTCTCCCGCCTAGAAGCATCACAGCCGTCGAGTTCTGATTTTCGATTCCGTAAGGAAACAAGCAAGTGGGTGAGGCCGTAATACTCAGCAATAAGTACAAGAGTAAAAATTGTTGCAATTGAATGTTTCAGAAAACGTTTCACACAACTGCATCCGCCATTCAAAGACTTCAGTCAACCTGTTCTTCTAAGAAAGAGAACGCATTCCCTCATGACGTGACTGCCAGCTACACATTTGTCTCTGTGTTTGCTGAAACGCTTTGAAGACACTGCTGTTTCGAGCACTTCAAGACTTCTTTTCACTGGAGGAACCGCCGACGGACAGACATAAGAACCACAAAATTATTTTTTTCTTTTTTTCGAGACAGGCACGAATGTCAGAGACCCATGGGCTTTCCCTAATAACAGACTTTCTATCTAACCTGTTAAAACTAACCTGCCGAGGATGACAAGGCCGCCCTTGACGAAGATAGGCTCTCCTATCAAAACGTCAGCCAGCCTTTCTGAGGCATCTTATCCTTGTTTATAACATTTATACTACAGCGCGGTACTCCATCTGTCAGCCCCCTTCTTAACCTTCAATATATATAAAAAAAGCATTTCTAGCATTTCTCCTTTAGTTATACCATTGTCCCTTTGCTGAGAGACTATATGCTTCTTTCCAAGAGCCGCCGGCGGCAGGTTTTAGAGTGCTCAAATTACCGGATTTGCACAATGGTATATGAAGAAGAAAAATAGGAAGGAGAAACAGAAAGTATCCTGGTTGGCTCGTCTTTGTGTCTCGTTCTGACAATTGCATATTTGCAGACTTTTGCAGTGCGGCGACGCCGCATTAAGAATTACTCTCTGGTAGCTTCTTTTCTATTTTCGTCCTTCTATTATTGCTAAAATTTATCAACTTCTTTTTTTTAATACAATGGCAGGAGACAGCGGCACATCTTATCTTTCCTCTAGCGTCGTTGTCTTTCATCCTATCGATTTATTACAGTTTTGTTGATCATTTCTCTTTTTAATTATAATCCGGTCCTTCTTCATTGTGCGACAAAACAGACACAGGGAAAGGATGACAACTTCGCTTGGAACCGGCGTGCACGACTACGCGGAAAGACGGCCCCGTTCGGACAAGCACAGTGTTGACGGCTGCTGCCGGCCGAAGCCCTCCGAAGCCCACGAGGCGCGTCGGCGCGCCTAATTAGGGACGACTTTGATGAACGCCGGCGGACCATGCGAGCGCAGCCGTCTTAGACGCACACGCGTCATCGATTATCTTTCCGGGAGCGAAGCCCAGCTAAGCCGAAGGCGGCAGCGACCAGTCGAGCTGCGTTTCGTTAGCAGCTTCCCAACTGATGTACACTGGAAGAGAAAGCAAGAAAGGCGGACTCGACAAAAGACGTCTCGTGATTTAAGATTTTTCGGACCCTGCGCACGGCTGCATGACAGCTGTGCGACCGGCGATGCGAACAGTGTTCGTGCCGTGTGCGACACAGAAGCAACGATAGCGGAGCGGAGTCGCTCGACTGCGAAACTTGCCCCCCCCCCCCCCTCCCCCGCACTCTCATCCCGTAGTAATAATAAAAAAAAATATGCTATCACTATTGCCAGCCAACTGTGATGCCGGACATTCTACATGGTAGCACCGAGATAAACCGAACGCAAAGCAAGTGAAGAACAGATGAACTGCAAAGCGATATTAATACGCTAAATGTCGTTCGTCTGGCGAAAGTTGTTCTACGAAGGGCTGTAATATGTCGGCAGCGGTGCCTGTAGAGACCTGTAGAGAGAGAGAGAGAATAAACTTTATACCCAACAGCACACGAGCGTATGTAGCTCCTCCGCTCTGCAGTGGGTGGTCTCCGCAGTCCAGGGATCCCGTGGCCTTAGTTGCCCTTCTCACTCGGTTGATCAGGTTGAGCTGGTGGCCCGTCGAGTCGGAGCTGGACAGCGCTGCCTCCCATTGCCGTCTAGTGGGGTGTGTTATGGGTGCGAGATCTGGTGTGCTAGCGCAAGCCCATACCACATGGTAAAGCGTTGCGTATTGATCGCAGTGCGGGTATTTATAGCAACGCAGCGCAGTGTGTATGGCGCAGTAGAGACTCAAGTGGGGATATGTGTTTGTTTAGAGTTTGCGCCATATTACGGCTTCCTCTCGCGACAGAGCATTATGAGGTGGCGGTGGCGGTGTTCTTCGTGAAAGGCGATAGTGTTGTGGGATGTGCGTGCAGGTTAATGCTATCGGCTCGGGGTGGAACTGCACGGCGTTATCCTCTCGCGGCTGCCGGTGTGCATGCGCTCGGGCGTAGGCGTGTGCCTGCTGATTGCTGCGTAAAGGATTCATGCCCCGGAGTCCGCACGATTTGTATGCATGGCGGGAGCTGGTGCGCTCCACTCAGAATGCGATGCGCGACGCTGGAAGTTTTGGCCCTAGAAAAATTTCACCTGTAGGGACGAAGGAACCCACGTAAGTAGGCTTTTGTCGTCTATCTACTTGTATAATATTGCGTTACAGTTCATGTGTTCTTCCTTTGGTTTGGGTTCAGTTTATCTCGAAAGTCGTGACCAATGGCAAGGAGCACTTGCGTTTGAAATGATTTGCGGTTTCAAAACTGGACCGCCAAAGTGAGGCAAACCATTCTTTTTGTCGACTTAGTGGCATATTGTGAGTTTTCCGCAAGACACTTTGAAGCATGCATGAGTGTTTAAATAGCGGAATTATCAAATTAAATCGTGCGGAAATATTAGGAAACAACGAATGTAACCAGAAATGATTCGAAGTAATCGGATTATATTCGAGAGTTTGCGCACGTATAGTATAACGTGCCCAACGACGCCTGAATGCACACATACACTAGTTCTGTGTATACGTGGTCCATTTACTTTCGATACCATGCTGTGTGTTCGCGTCTTTCTACCATGAAAAAAAAATTAAAAGAGGGTTCGTTGAGACTTGGCTTCTCCACACTCAACTTCTTTGTGGGATGAAGTCACGCCAGGGATTCCTAGGGACGCTCGAATAGCGAAAATTTTGAACTGAGTTTAATGCGAACATTTAAAAAAAAAATGCCCATTTCATTGTTGAAGGAAAAGACGGATGTTTTTCTGCTTATCGAGAAACACGTGAGATTTAAAGATGGCTTAAGTTTCATTATTTGTTTTCTTCTTCGAAGGCAATGCTGTTGGAAATCCTGTTTACCTGAAAGACCATGGACTATAACAAGGGGTATCTTTTTTCTACGGTAGGCAAGATTCAAAGATCGTAGGTAAGCTCGAACACTCAGCTCCAATTGAGTATTCGAACACATTCGATAGCTAATTCTAAAATCGAATGTTTCGATTAGAAACAAAAGAAAGCTTTTCTGATTCATATTCACATTTTTGAATATTCGCGCACACCTAATATCGAGGAAAAGACTACAAGAAAGATCGTTGCCTGCGTGGCCCCTAATATGTTTAATTTTCTTTAGTCTCTACAGTAATGACACATGTTCAGGGAACGGCTAGGTTTCTTCGATGAACCCGGGATGGTACGAAAGCATACATAGTCGTGTCTGAGTTTGCTGCCGCAATATTATCGAAGTATACTCAGAAATAAGAAAAACATGCGCAGCTTTCACTAGTACCACAAGGCTGGAGTCAATAGCGGAGCTTGGGATCACCTGGCTTTTACGTGGCTTGCCTAAGTTGTTTGTAGGGTTTCGCTCAGTTGTCTCTTCGGGCTTGACACTGGAAGTTTTCGAGCAGTCGCAGGCCAAGATCGCTTTCTCGGCGACGCCGAGCGTTCAAGGGCCGACTGTCGCGTTCCACTGAAACTCGGTATCCTCGACTCGGCGTCGTCTCTTCTCAGCCGCAGCTTCGGCGCGGTGTTCCGAATCATTTTGGCGGCGACGCATCGCTTCTCGCTTGGTAGTACGGCTAAGCGCTTCCTGCTAAGCCGCTTCTTCTTTGGGCGTCCGGACTTTCTTCGGTCTTCCCGTGGCAGCAGCACGTACGCACGGAGTAGAGGCGAGAGGCGCGACGCCGCGGCGGCTGTTCCGAGCTTTTACTCGGCTGTGACGTGGCTTGGTGCTCTCGCGGGTGGTTGCTAGGCAACGCGAGCCGGCGCACAGCTGGGCTGAGTTTTCTGGTAACGCTCCACGGCGGAACTAAAACCGTAACACCACAAAGCTCGAACACCGTTCCACGTCAAAGAAAACTGAAAGAACTTGCTCACACGTATTTCTGGTCACAGAGAGTAATTAGTATGAAGAAAAAAGCAAAATTATAATTCGGTAGAAACGACTTAGTATGATAATTACTTATTTAGCAAGTCATTTGCTGAACTATTCACAACTGAACACTCCCTCCAGAATATCAAGAAGGCTAGTATGGGCTGTACATTGGGTTTACAGCACAAAATGAGATTTTCCAGGCATCAAATCCAGCATATCAAAAATGAGACGTTGGGCTTTGTGGGGTTCAACAGCTCCGCTGCTAAAAATATATGTGTAGGTGCTACTGTTACGGTAGCATGGTGTGCGGGTAAATTTACTGCGCTTCATAAGTATCCTATGGCGCCCTCATTGCCCCGTAAAAACAATGACGTAAAAAAGTGTCTACATATGGTTTATTTATGGCTTTGACTTCATTTAGGCTAGGTTCGAGCTCGATGAGTAGTGCTGATGAAATATTGTGCTGAGGCTTTAAAGAAATCAGAAAAGAAATCTTTCGGCTTGTCGTTGCCGGACCTTAACACCATGAATTATCTTGAGCTCTCCTTTTTTTTCGATTACTGTTAATATTGCCTTTATTTTATCTATTGCATTGCATTCTACCAATTCACCTTCGGTGCCCGGAAATAGCTATGCTCCTAATCTTCTAATATATCGAGAAGCGACGGAGCGCTGGCAGTATTGCCATTTACATAATGTAAATGGTGATACCATCAACCACTTCCTCCGTCTTGATCGTCATTACGATTTATTGATTATTCGTTACGAGGGTCTGTTCAACAGACTGAATTGCAAACCGTCTTCTTTAGAGACAGCGATAATTTCAGCTTGCGCACTGGAAAATTGGGTACCGCCTTCCTGGCAAAAAAAAAAGAAGAAGAAAGAAGCTAAGATGAGGCGCAAGTAAACCGGCCAATCTCTTCGTTTCTATAAATATGCAAGATCACAGGTAAAATATAGCCTTTTATTGGGCCTCACTAGCATATTTCTTATAAACTCTAGACGGGTACTTACGAGAACGCTATCCTTAAGCAAGCGACAACAACATTCAAGTGCGCACGTCCGCGGACGAGCTACGCTTTACGTACCCATTAAAATGCACGAACGCGTTTTTAAACGAATATTTAAGTTAGGCTTAGGTTTACTTTTCCAAAACATGGTTGAGAACTGTCACAATTTAAATCGCGGAAACAGGCGACGAGCAGCAGCCACTAGCAAAGGACTTGTCAGCTAGAGACAGCAAGCTCTCCTATTTGGGCTTTTAGTTATCGTACGTGCCAAGCGAATCCTTGAATGCGCGCTCCAATTATGATAATTAATGAGGCCATTCGACGACAGTTCCCGTCGTTCAGGAGATGGGTGGAAAGCGTTGACGAAGCTCCGGAGTCCGTTTTGAAAGCAAACACAACTTTTCTTAGCAATATCAAAATAAATATACGAGTATTTGTCGTATGCTGCTGATGGCGATAACTTCTCACTTGGTTATTTCATTATATCAGATAAAACATAATACTTAAGAAAAAATTCCTGCAATTATTATAGTTAAGCAAAATAGTGGAACACATATCTACACAAAATGGCAGGAGTTTAGCCGCTAAAATAGATGCCCGAGAACCTTTCCCGAAGACGCACAAGTATCTGCTACAGGTAATCCACCGATTCTGAGCTCCCCAATTTAATGCGACAAACCTCGAGCAAACAAACGTGAAGCACGTGCCAATCGTCTCGAAAGGCTACTTGGCGCTGGCCCTAGAGAAGTATGCGTCCGATCGTTGCCTAATAAAGAAAAAAAGAAAAGAACTGATTGCGGCCTAATGGTTAAAGCATTCAGCGGTCGTGCTGGGAGACGAAGTTCGATCCCACCCGTCGGGCACCATCGCACGCAATTAGGCCACAATCACACGCATACTCCTCTCGTGCCAAGGTCAAGTAGCTCTTCGAGTTGATTGGCGCATACTTTACGTTACGTAGCACGTGTTCGAGAGAGAGAGAGAGAGAGAGAGAGCACGTGCGCGCGTACTAATTTCCTTCATGCCGAAGACGCATAAATCGCATGGGGGAATAACATTCAACCTTACCGCCCGGCTTTCGTGTCACAGTTCTCTCTACCTGCTCCTCCCCTCACTAATCTTCCCTCATGAAACGTCGCTTTCGTTGAAATGCAAACTCGTCCTTGCATTTCTTTTTTTTTGTTCTTTATTTCTTATCAGCTATTGGGCAGGACAGCAGCTTCAGTCAGCAAAGGACGGGAAGGTTCACAAGGAAAGTTTCAGCGTAGCAGACAGTTTAGAGCATGCCGGTACCACTGCTGGCGAATATCAAGAAACAAGTTGCCGAAGAAGGGTTTCCACTATACTTTCTTGCATGACTCAGCAGTAACCATTTCTCCGAGCAGGAGCGGTATTCCGCGGGCAAAAAATATGCACCTGCAATTCGAAAAAGGGAAAATCGAAAACGAAACTAACTAGACGAACCCGCGCCTCTGGGTTACAAATGGCCCAACTTCAGACTTGCAGCGCGAGAAATGTTCGGCTCTGCCTCGTTAGCATAACGTGTTGGATTTCTTCGGTGCATTTTTCAAGCTCTGCACGAAGTGTGTGGCAGGCTAATGAACAAGCTCGCCTCTTACTTCGTTTGAAAAGCTTCGTCTAGAGAGCACGGGCTGTAGTTTCTCCCCCATGTGAAGTGATGAAACTAAGTTTTTAGCTTGCGCACTAACTTGCAGGGCCTACGTATACCTGACTAAAATACCTGAAGCACTTTGGGGCGGCACGTGGTTTACAGAAGCTCTGAATAGTGCGTAATTAAGAAGTGAGGTCTTTTTAAGATATTTGTACCAGACTGTCACTGATTTGGTCGACTCCAGCAATGATAAGAAAGAGATAAATCTGGGAGAATTTAAATCACGCTCCTCGATTAAATACCTTGTAACTTTTCTTACGGAAACTTTCTTTGCTTAGCCTCCAGGCCCTCCTTCATGTTAAAAAAAAATCCTAATTGTTTCTTTTTTAATTTGTGCAAGGCGCAGCCTTTTTAACAATTGTGCTTTGACTGCTGGCTGACATCAACACTGCAATAAGAATATGCTTCGTAAAGTCAATCACTAGGAAAAAATAATTGTGAAACTTCCAGTTCAGCACGCAAATTGTGATGTGCGCGGAATTGCTGTGAACCTTGGTGGGCCAAAATTATCACTTTGTCTAGAACCAATTTGTTTCAGTTATTCGGAGAACAGGCACCTGGCATATTGAACGCCTGTTTTGTACTCTGTGTCAAAAGCCTCGTTCAAGCGTGCGTGTTAATGAGAGCAGCATTCCGGGCAAGTTGATAATCTAATACTGGCGAATGTGCGCTTGGTGTGTCGTCTTCTCTTACGTCCGTGTCGTTTTTTGTTGCGCAATATCATTTGAAGCTTGTGTCACATCAGAAGCGTGGCTCATTACGCCGGCTGGTACATTCCATGAAACGTGAAATAAACAGAGCGCTTGTGTTTGTTATACACTCCATACTTCGTCTTATTTTCCTCTGCCCTCTTTCTTCAACACTCTTGCAACTAATGTTCTTTCTATGCCCTCCTTTCTCTTCGTTTATTGCAGGTTCGAACATGTCTGGCCCAACAGACAGACATACCTGGGAATTCTGAACATAGCCACTTTCGGTCATCTGTTGAAGATCACCGCAACGCACCAACGTAACTCCATTGGCAGGAAATAACAAAATGATATTTCAAAAGCTCGGCCGAATTTTAAAAGCTTTCAGTAAATATCGTCGAGAAGGTACTCCCTTCAAATAACATACGCACTGCAGCTCTTGGATGTTACTACCCTGTTGCTTTATACGGATGTAGCAGTGTTTCAATCCATAGCAAAACGCTAGCTGCTGCAACGCGGTAACGAAGTTGCGACTAGGCACCGCACGTGCCTATGTCGTTAAAGTAAGTACCTTCTCGACGTTACTAACGGAAAGTTGTTGAAATTCAGCCAGTCTTTTGAAATATATCACTTTCTTGAAAACGCTGCTCATCGAGTTATGCTGGTGCATTGCGGTGAAGTTCAAGAGGTGGCCAAAGGGGGCAACGTTCAAAATTCCTGAACGTTGTTGCTAAACCACAGTGCTCGTTATTACCACCAAATCCAATTTACGCTGACTCTGCGCGTGAATCAAACCAAGATGGTGATTCTGACTGGCATTATCGGTGGCTGCGTATTAAATTTCATTAAAAAGGACGAAATACTCGCTAGTGTGCGAAACAGGTGCTGCTACGAGAGAGCTTGCATGAAAGCTACTTCAAACCCACATGTCCTGTTTTGCAGCCTCACTTTTTCTTGTTAGTTTCCAACGTATAAATTTGCATGAACGTCGAACGTCCGGCAGCAAACCGGGGCTTGCATCTGGTCGACCTCCCTTCCTTTCCTGTCTTCTCTCTCCTGCTTCAATATCCACGAGCATGCAATAACCGCGGCTCAAATGACCCAGTATATTGCGAGAACACGGTGGATGCTCGGCATCGTTCGCCAGTGAGGCGTTTTATACGCCACTCGTTTTCGCAACGCGCAGCCTGTGTACATTCGAGCGAGGCTTGTTCAGCGTTGTCCTAAAGTTTAATGGATGTTTCCAGGTCGTTTGATCTAAATGGCATCCACTTTTGCGGCAACTTCCGAGAGACCACTGAAGAGTCCGTAAACGAAAGCTTTAAATTCATAAAAAAAAATACAGCTGCCATGCTGTGACGGTGTATGGTTTAATGTTTACTGCCGGAGCCGCGACCTAGCGAAGCGACATTATCGCTAATGGGACTTTTTTTTTCTTTTACTTTTCTGCCGCATCTTTCCACCACCATATGGGTCGACTCTGGGACAAACCGGTCACAGAGAAAATTATTCTGTCTACGTGAAAGCGGTTTCTTTTTGTTTTTCGGCCCTATTTTTTATTTCTTCTGCCTTCCCGAGGCCAGGACTTGCACGTCCCCTAAATTGTCGCATCATTCACGTGCAACGTTACACCTCGCATCGTACGCGACCGTCAAATTTGACGCAGCCCACAACCGAAGTCTTACAGGGGACACTGCCGTCGAGGAAATGCCTTTCCAGCGTAATATATAACGCCCACATGATTTCGCAGTCGAAGCCAATACTTGTATAATTAAACGAACAGGCGCGCCTGAGTTGCGTAGCGAGACGACAGGTAATGGCGCGAGTGAGCAGCCGCACGGTAGTGCAGAAAAACCAGGACCCGGAGATAAAAGAAGTTGCGTCATATTGACCTGAGCCTGCATTTCGGCGCCCGTTTAAGCGATATACGCGACCTTCTCGGCCTTTCGTGTAAGAGGATCTCAGCCATCGGGTTTCACTGTGATTGTCTCTCTATCTCTCACTCTCACTTGCTCGTTCTTCTGAAAAAAAAATAAGAAGAAGAAGAAGAAGAAGAACGCTGCTACGCTGAGTGGAGAGGGTTGCTCTATAGCCTGTCCATATATTACGCCTTCCCAGTGTTTGCACCAGCGCCCCCTTAGTGAAACCAGCTTATGAATCCAGGGCGTAGGAGCGAACACGAATAAGTCACGGATGCTTTCCACTTGCTGTCAGGAAAGGAAGTAGCGGCGCTGGCTTCGTAAGTGCTTACTTGAACACCGGCTCCTGTTCAACGCTGCACGGGCGCTCCCCAGTTGATTTTGCTTCCATCTAACATAGCCATATTGAAAATTTTCTTGGAGGTGCTGTGTAGGAAGGAATGAGCTGTCGCGAAGCAGTACCGCTTCCAGCTTTGTGGGCTCCTCTTTTCGCGGATTTGTCACGTCCGCATTGACGTTCTTGCGAACTTTGCCGCGCTTAGCTTGTCATTGTTCGTGTTCGTGTGCGTGCGTGTGCGTGTATGTGTGTGCGTGTGTGGTGCGTGTGTGTATGTACGTGCGTCCCAAGTAATCATCAGTCAATCAATCAAGTGAACGGTGTGGCGTACGCAAAGACAAAAGCAAAATTACGATATATTTACTAAAGCGCTAGGTAATATAGCACCAGCGGCACGGATTTTCCTTTTTCTTTCTTTCTCGTTTTTTTTTTTTTTTTTTTGCACGGTACGACGAGGGCGCTTCTAGGATTTTCATAAAGCACCTAAGGGCTTGTGCAGCTTGTAACGCGTAAGCGTCGTTAGTGGTCTACTTGACTTCCTTCAATCATCAGCCTGTAGACAAAAGGGGTCGTTTGACGAACATTAGAAGAAATGTAGTATATCAGAAATACATGGGCACGACACAGCAACAAAAGATGGAACAAGGCAACGCCAGACATGGGGCGCTATAACCTATAGCTATGCCAAACCGTTTCTATTCCATTTCAGCAATCAACCCTCCACGACTGACCAAAATTTTTTCAGGCCAACCACATCTCGCCTGTCTGTCACGCGAATTCACGAAAACCGCGAAAGCTCCTTGTCTGATACAACGTATACCCACTGATTATGCATGATTAGACCGAACAAAAGACAAATAAGTGTTTCCGATTCGACATTTTTCTCTCTTTTTTTTGCCATTAGCCCACCGCTATTGGTCAAAAGATTTCGGGCTGCACCCATTTCGACTGTCCGTCATGCGACGGCAAAAAAACTGCGTTAGCTCACGCATGTCATGACCTGTTCGCATTGGAGATGCATTAGTATGCCGAATAAAATAGATTGTTTAGGGGGCTGGGCGGGGGGGGGGGGGGGGGGGGGGTGGAATAGCCAGAGACTGCCCCGTTCCGAAAAGAATGTAAGATGTCTGCCAACCAATCATTCGGACACTGAATACTCGGAGCTGCCGGCGGTGTCGACGAAATGATTTGCCTATATTAAACATTTTTGCGTTCCAGTATAATGTTGTCAAGCCATTTCGGCACGTTTGCGACATTGCTCTGCCATCTCTTCTTCCCTGAGGATTTGTTTTAGCGGCATTTTTAGCCTTCCATTGCCCGCCGCCGAGACTTTTCGACCATTCACCGAAAGCTGTGAGAAGGGAAGCGGACCAATCGCAGACGCCGGCAACACCCTCCTAATCCGGTTACCTCCTCTCAGTGCTCTATAGCTCAGCCCTACCGAAAGATTCGCCACTGTTGCGTGCTCCTGGTCTCTCGTCAGTCAATTCGATGAGAAAAACATGTCAAGCTGGCAACGCTATTAGTTTTGAACGCAACCAAAAATGACCTTCTGCAAACGAGCAAAGCGTATAATTGGTTGGATCAAATAACACTGCGGGTCACCGCCCGATGCTCGCGTCGGCGGTTGCGTAAATATGACGTCAGGAGTTTAGAATAATAACAGATTGTAATAGTTTTACGTTAAAGAATCCCCGTCCTGTTCACATAGTAATTTCCTCCTTCAATTGCTTTGTTCGTTTATTTCCTGTTTGCTTACGCACCAATAGATAGCGAGCATCAGTGTCGGTATTAACATTCACGCCACCGCCTTCTTTAAAAACACAATCCCGCCTACTAGTACTTGTTTTTCACTGTTCTCAATTGCAGAGTTGCTAACAAAAAGACGCGCGGGGAAGCTTTCCCGAGTGCGTATTTTAGTTTCCCATCCAGCGGCAGGTAAGCGTCATCAAGCACAGTGAATTGATTTTTTCTTCTTTTTATCTGAAACCAGCTTCTTCAGGGTGTATGTATAATCACAGGTGCTGATCTCGAAATGTTCTTGAATCCACATAGTTGCTTACAACAGCTGTGTATACACTTTTCCCGAAGGCAAGCTTTATAATACTACGTTGCCTTATCTTATGTGGTAGTGCGCCTTCTCACAGTGGCAGGCGGTATCGGACAAAGCACACTGCTGTTTATCTCACGCTTACCTGACCTTGCGCCCGTTTCCTCCGCCGGATCAATATTCTTCTATGGAATCATTCCGGCGGCGTCCACGCTGCTGCTCCTCTGGCGCGCCTTTGCAGTATCTGCAGTTTGTTTGCTTTGTTTACTTGCTTCCTTCGTTTGTGTTTGTTCCCGCTTGCCTCGTCTGTATCTTCCGTTTGCCGGCTGATATTCGCCTCGAGCAAACAAGTCGGCACTGTTTTTCATTCACTGGCGGCTGGATAGATCAATAGGACCGCATTGCCTCGCGGCCAGGTTGGAAGAATGGTCTGTTCTTCCGATTCCGGAGTAACGGCTCCCGGGAGCGTCGGAAACGTGAAGCACCGGCGGCTGCCGATTCATCGATGGGCCCCTTGTTTTGCGAGATGCGTGAGCGTTGTATGAGAGAGATTGTTGTTATGATAACGCCTTCGCTATAGTAAGGTCGATGACCACCACCAAGTAGCCCTGGTCGCTGCAATGTGTGTTGGAATGGGTAGTGCCGATCAGGCTAGGATGATACGCGTACTAAGTCTTGCTAAAACAGGGGGCGGTAAAATATCTTTGCTGCAGAAAAGCCCGGAGGTGAGTCCATTATTTCCTTTCTGCGTGCCCCGTGTCCCTTCACCCTGGAGAGAGAGAGAGAAAATGATAAATGAAAGGTAGGGAGGTTAACCAGGACTGAGCCCGGTTGGCTACCCTACACTGGGGAAAGGGAAAGGGGGACGGAAAGATTTAAAAAAAAAAAGGAAAAGAGAAAGTCCACTGGAGATATCAGTCGGTCACTCAGTCTGGATCACAGACGCTGACTCAATCCGGTCGCTTTCAAATATCGCAGCAGCGCTTTTGTGGCCTTTTGTAGCTGTGATATGCGAGGCCATGATCCCAAGATCTTGTTCAAGGTGAACGGCTTTCCATCTAGCTGATGGAGAGCTGTGCAGAGGTCTTGCCTTTCATTTTCATAAGATGGGCAGTAGCACAGTAGGTGTTCGATGGTTTCCTCGACACCGCAGGCATTGCACTCGGCGCTATCAGCCATTCCAATCAGAAATGCATAAGCATTTGTGAATGCGACGCCCAAACGTAAGCGGCACAGCACTGTTTCCTCATTTCGCGGAAGACCTGGTAACAGCCGCAGTTGCATATAGGGATCGAGGGAATGCAAGCGATGGTGAGTGAATTCAGGTGTGCGCCACTTCTCCAATGTCAAAGAGTGCGCTAGCTTGCCTAAGTGTTGGGCTGCGTCGGTCCGCGATAAAGGTATTGAAACAAGGGTTGCTCCCTCGTGAGCTTTTCTAGCAGCTTCGTCAGCGAGGTCGTTGCCGGAGATACCGCAATGACCAGGCAGCCACTGAAACACGACGTCGTGTCCTTTCGCGATCATGTGATGGTGCATTTCTCGTATCTCCGACACGAGTTGTTCACATGACCCGCGACGAAGAGATGCCAGAAGACATTGTAAGGCCGCCTTCGAATCGCAGAATATAGCCCACCTATTAGCCGGTTGGTTATTAATATAATCAATGGCACCTCGGAGGGCAACAAGCTCCGCACTAGTCGATGTTGTCAAGTGCGAAATCTTGTATTGGATGCTTAGTGAATGGGATGGTATAACCACTGCGCTGGTGGAGCTGGTCTGAGTGGAAGAGCCATCCGTATATATATGTACTCGATCAAAGTAGAAAGTGTGCAAACAATCCAGAGCTGCTTGCTTCAAGGCCAAGGTAGGCAGGTCGGTCTTCTTTCTTATCCCTGGAATCGTAAGACGCACTTGAGATTGTTTTAAACACTACAAAGCTGAGGTTGAACGTGCAGAGGGTGTGAAACCCGATGGTAAGGAGGCACGATGGATGTTGACCTTGTTGGAGAAGGACGCCTGTGGTCGTCGTTCTGGCAGGCACGCAAGAAAGCTTGACTGCATCCGTGAAACATGACGAACATGGGCTCTAAGCGTTTCGGTGCTAATGTAAGTTGTGATCGGATGGTCTTGAGCGATTATAATGGTTCCAGCTGTCGAGGCGCTGCGCGGAAGGCCTAGGCAAACACGTAGTGCCTGTGCCTGCACGCTCTGAAGTTCTCGAAGATTTGACTTGCATGTTTTAGCAAGCACGGGGGAGCTATAGCGTAGGAATCCGATGAACAGTGCTCGATATAACTGTAGCATGGAGCCCACTGACGATCCCCATGTTTTGCCGGCGATGAACTTGAAGACGTGAACAATAGATGTGAGCTTCTTCTTTAAGTGGGCAACATGAGGGCTCCAAGTGAGGTCCCGGTCTACAATGACACCCAAAAACCGGTGATTTCTCTTGTAGGAGATAGGCTGACCATTGATGCATACTGGATAAGGAGTCATCGTTTTTCGCGTAAAAGCGACTAATGCACATTTTTCTGTTGAGATGGTAAGGCCTTGTGTGTGAAGGTAGTCTGATGCCTGTGTTGCTGCTTTCTGTAGCCGTGCGCGAACCTGCAGGCGAGTGACCGCTGATGTCCAGATGCAGATGTCGTCGGCGTAGATTGAAACACTCACTGTTTCCGGTAGGGATTCGGCCAGCCCAAGAAGCGCGAGGTTGAAAAGAATAGGGCTTAGAACACCGCCTTGGGGAACGCCTCGGCATGTGTAGTGGTCGGTAGTCGGACCATCTTCCGTTCGTACGAACAAGGACCTTTGTGTCAAGTAGTTACTGACCCATCGATAGACTCGCCCTCCTAGTTCAATTGTCAGAAGTGCGTCTAGAATGGTTTGATGGCAAACGTTGTCGTAAGCGCCTTTCACGTCAAGAAAGAGCGCTACTGATAATCGCTTCCGAGATTTTTGTTGTTCCACAGATGATACTAGATCGATGACACTGTCAATCGATGAACGACCGCGTCGAAATCCCGCCATAGAGTCAGGGTAAATTTTATGATGTTCAAGGTACCATTCGAGACGCATGAGGATCATACGTTCCATAAGCTTCCCGACGCAGCTGGCAAGAGCTATAGGCCGATAGGATGCCAATTCGAGCGGTGACTTTCCTGCTTTTAGAAGCGGTACCAGGCGGCTGCGTTTCCATTCCTGTGGGACGACACCATCTTGCCATGAAGTATTAAAAAGGCTGAGGAGTTCTCTTCGTGCTTCTCTGCCTAGGTGGCGCAAAGCAGTATATGTTATGCCATCGGGTCCTGGTGAAGACGAACACCTACATAGCGCCATAGCAGCTTCTAACTCTTCCATAGAGAATGGAGCGTCCATACTTGCATCTCGTGGGCCGGGGATGTTGCCTAGAGCCATGTCAGGGACTGAAACTGTGCCGCCAGCGACGTTCGCACAAAATTCCTCTGCGACGTCTATCTCGCGGCGGTTTTGATAGAGAGCAAGGGCGTTGAATGGGTGTCGTTGCTGGGGACTTGAGCAAAAACCCCGTAGGGTACGCCACACACAGGACAATGGCTTGCGGGGGTCTAGTGAGTCGCAAAAACATTTCCATCTTCGACCCGCTAGCTTATCCATTCGGCGTTTGATCTTCTTTTGCATGCGCCGAGCTTCTCTGAGGTCAAGAATTGACTTCGTGCGCCTGTACCTCCTTTCAGCTCGGCGACGTAGTGCACGAAGCCTTTCCAATTCAATGTCATTCTCTGTACGCTTTGATGGATGTGTGAAGCGGCGTGTACAATCTTGCATAGCGTCAGCAATTATGTCTTCTAATCTGCGTGCAATATGTGTCTTGCATGTGTCTTCTACGCGATCTTGAAAGACTGACCAGTCGATTTGGCGAGAGACAACCGGTAATGCGGCGTCTAGTCCATCGATTCTCACATAGGTCGGTATGTGATCACTTCCATGGGTTTCAACATCAGTGAACCACTGCACGCTCAAAGTCAGGCAACGTGACACCAAAGTCAAGTCAAGGCAGCTACTGTATGTAGTTCCTCGCAGAAATGTCGGGCTTCCGTCATTTAGAAGACACAGGTTGTGGCCTGATGCAAAGGATACTAGTGACCTGCCCCTCGAATTTATCCTGGAGCTTCCCCATATATGGTGGTGAGCGTTGAAGTCCCCTGTTATTATCCAAGGACCGGGAGTATCAGCCATAATATCTTCCAGTCTTTTTCTATCAAACTGACTTGTTGGGGAAAGGTAGACGCCAATAAGAGTAAAAGACAGCTTCTTCTTTTTCACAGTAACACAGACGTATTGGTTACCGTCGTGTGGCGCTACGTGTTGGGAAAAATACGTAAGGTCCTTGCGAATGTAAACCAGAACCTTACTACTACGGACACACGTGTTTGAAAGAAAAGGTTCATATCCCGATAGTCTTATGCAGGCTGATAAGTTCGGTTCACAGATTACCAGTATAGGAAAATGGTTTGCAAATACGAACTGTCGGAAATCCGAAATACGAGACCTCAGGCCTCTCGCATTCCATTGGAATATGGAGGCACTTCTCACATCATCCCGGAACGATCTTTGTTGTTGTCGATGAGCCGTGGTTCTGCTGTAGAAGTTCTCAAGCACTGGACTTCTGAAGGCTCGCCAGAACCGGACTGATGGCATCCAGCACTTGCAATGCACTTCGAGCTGTTGGTGTCTGTAGCTTGTCCAGTAGAACACGAATAGCACGCACCAGAGAGCTGATCATAACAACAATTTGTTGATCTTGGTCCGCCAATTTATCAGGAACAGACGAAGTGTCCTCTACTGTAGAAGTATCATTACGCTCAGTAGGGGCATGTAGCTTCGGGAGTGCAGGCCACGCGTCAGCAGCCGTGCTGTTCGGTGCACCCTTGTCCTTTGAGCTGACTGCGTTTGACCTGGGTGGAAGAGTGGGTGGTAATATACGTGTGTGGCGTTCTGCAGAGGCTTTGGAGGCTCTTGATCGACGTCGGCGACGTGATCGTCGTCGCTTAATAGATGCTGCTGCTTCTCGGTGAGACGAGTGGTCTCTAACCATTTTCTTCAATATTTGCATTTCCTTTCGAATCAAAGGGCATTCCTTCGAAGATGCATCGTGAGGGCCGCTGCAGTTTGTGCACTTCAGCACACTGGCCTTGCACGTGTTTGTGGTGTGGGGCCCAGTGCAGCGAGAACAGACGGTAGTGTTATTGCACACACTACTCACATGTCCAAGCTTCTTGCAATTCCAGCACTGCAGCGGTTTTGGTATAAAGGGGCGAACTGCGTGTCGGAAGTGGCCCACTTTTACGTGCGATGGGAGGGATTCGCCCTTAAATATGATCTTCACACACCGTGACGTGCCGAGACGAAACGCGTTTGTGATGATGGTGCTTTCCGTAGCTGGCTTGATTAAGATTGACAGATCGGAGTCGACGATGGTCTCGTCAACATCGTAAATTACGCCAGTACGGACTTGTTTGCCGAGCGGAATATAAGGGCGGACTTTCATCCCGCCAAGTTCCGTGACCTTGCGCAAGGAATCCAACGCAGCCGCGTGTTCTACGTCAATAGCTAGCACGTTCTTACGGGTGTTCACCCTGATGTCTTTGATTTCGTTTGGAGCCAGCGCCTCTAGATGAGAAGACACGGCTTGCCTGTTGAGGCGTCTCAGGTTGTCACTGGCGAGAACTGGCGAGAACAGGATGGTGAGCTCCTCGGTATCCCGCGAAGATCTCACGGTGGACTCACTCGAATTCGATGATGCGCTGAGAAATCTTCGCTTTGCTTTGCGACTCCGCACCAGCTCGAAGGTGTCGTCGCAAGAATCTTCACTGCTGACATAGTACTGCATGGTGTCGTCGCTGTCAGTGTCGCTCTCGGTGCCGTTGCGCTTCCTGGAGGCTGCCGCCGGGGGCACTGCCGAGCCCGGCGGACGCGCGTGAGGCTCCATCTCCATCGCAGTTAAGGAGGAAATAGCAGTCCACTAGCAAAGTCTAAGAAATTCACAAAATGAGTAGAGCTGGAAGAGCCGGCGTTCTGCCAGAAAGACACTTCGTCTTCTTTTCTCCCTTCACCCTGGAAGCTTCTACTAGCACAATGCGCTGGTGGAAGTGTGCTAGACGCTTTGCGCTGAGCTAAGCCATCACGGCATGCATAGCATGGGCTGCGACACTATATATATTGCTACGTACAGCGAGCACCACCATCATCAGACCACAACCACAATCACCACAACATTACCATCGTCATCAGTTCACAGCACATTAGTTCACAGCAGAACAGACGCTTCTTTCAGCGATATAAAATTATAGTTCTGTTGCTTCAGTAGACTTTTATCCTACGCCTGCTATTTTCCCAACCTCATTACTCTGTATGACTCGCAAAGCGAGCGATGTAACGAAAATCGCTAGGTTTAACTTTATGAGACCGGACAGTTATGGATTACAGACAGTTAGGCATTAGAAATTCGGGTGGCCGATATTCTAGACGAGGTTAACATGAAGCTTGTGTACATAAAGTCGGACAGGTTATATCATCATCATCATCATCATCAGCCTGATTACGCCCACTGCAGGGCAAAGGCCTCTCCCATACTTCTCCAACTACCCCGGTCATGTACTAATTGTGGCCATGTTGACCCTCCAAACTTCCTAATCTCATCTGCCCACCTAACTTTCTGTCGCCCCCTGCTACGCTTCCCTTCCCTCGGAATCCAGTCCGTAACCCTTAATGACCATCGGTTATCTTCCCTCCTCATTACATGTCCTGCCCATGCCCATTTCTTTTTCTTGATTTCAACTAAGATGTCATTAACGCGCGTTTGTTCCCTCACCCAATCTGCTCTTTTCTTATCCCTTAACGTTACACCTATCATTCTTCTTTCCATAGCTCGTTGCGTCGTCCTCAATTTAAGTAGAACCCTTTTCGTAAGCCTCCAGGTTTCTGCCCCGTACGTGAGTACTGGTAAGACACAGCTGTTATACACTTTTCTCTTGAGGGATAATGGCAACCTGCTGTTCATGATCTGCGAATGCCTGCCAAACGCACCCCAGCCCATTCTTATTCTTCTGATTATTTCACTCTCATGATCTGGATCAGCAGTCACTACCTGTCCTAAGTAGATGTATTCCCTTACCACTTCCAGTGCCTCGCTACCTATCGTAAACTGCTGTTCCCTTCCGAGACTGTTAAACATTACTTTAGTTTTCTGCAGATTCATTTTTAGTCCCACCCTTCTGCTCTGCCTCTCCAGATCAGTGAGCATGCATTGCAGTTGGTCCCCTGAGTTACTAAGCAAGGCAATATCATCAGCGAAGCGCAAGTTACTAAGGTATTCTCCATTTACTCTTATCCCCAATTCTTCCCAATCCAGCTCTCTGAATACCTCCTGTAAACACGCTGTGAATAGCATTGGAGAGATCGTA
Source organism: Dermacentor andersoni (assembly GCF_023375885.2). Classification (NCBI taxonomy): domain Eukaryota; kingdom Metazoa; phylum Arthropoda; class Arachnida; order Ixodida; family Ixodidae; genus Dermacentor; species Dermacentor andersoni. The sequence goes on from NC_092817.1 coordinate 42,987,360, forward strand.
TCTCCCTGCCTGACGCCTTTCTTTATTGGGATTTTGTTGCTTTCTTTATGGAGGAGTACAGTGGCTGTGGAGCCGCTATAGATATCTTTCAGTATTTTTACATACGGCTCGTCTACACCCTGATTCCGCAATGCCTCCATGACTGCTGAGGTTTCGACTGAATCAAACGCTTTCTCGTAATCAATGAAAGCTATATATAATGGTTGGTTATATTCCGCACATTTCTCTATCACCTGATTGATAGTGTGAATATGATCTATTGTTGAGTAGCCTTTACGGAATCCTGCCTGGTCCTTTGGTTGACGGAAGTCTAAGGTGTTCCGGATTCTATTTGCAATTACCTTAGTAAATACTTTGTAGGCAACGGACAGTAAGCTGATCGGTCTATAATTTTTCAAGTCTTTGGCGTCGCCTTTCTTATGGATTAGGATTATGTTAGCGTTCTTCCAAGATTCCGGTACGCTCGAGGTTATGAGGCATCGCGTATACAGGGTGGCCAGTTTCTCTAGAACAATCTGCCCACCATCCTTTAGCAAATCTGCTGTTACCTGATCCTCCCCAGCTGCCTTCCCCCTTTGTATAGCTCCCAAGGCTTTCTTTACTTCTTCCGGCGTTACTTCTGGGATATCGAATTCCTCTAGATTATTCTCTCTTCCATTATCATCGTGGGTGCCACTCGTACTGTATAAATCTCTATAGAACTCCTCAGCCACTTGAACTATCTCATCCATATTAGTAATGATATTGCCGGCTTTGTCTCTTAGCGCATACATCTGATTCTTGCCAATTCCTAGTTTCTTCTTGACTGCTTTTAGGCTTCCTCCGTTCCTGAGAGCTTGTTCAATTCTATCCATGTTATACTTCCTTATGTCAGCTGTCTTACGCTTGTTGATTAACTTCGAAAGTTCTGCCAGTTCTATTCTAGCTGTAGGGTTAGAGGCTTTCATACATTGGCGTTTCTTGATCAGATCTTTCGTCTCCTGCGATAGCTTACTGGTATCCTGTCTAACGGAGTTACCACCGACTTCTATTGCACACTCCTTAATGATGCCCACAAGATTGTCGTTCATTGCTTCAACACTAAGGTCCTCTTCGTGACTTAAAGCCGAATACCTGTTCTGTAGCTTGATCTGGAATTCCTCTATTTTCCCTCTTAGCGCTAACTCATTGATCGGCTTCTTATGTACCAGTTTCCTCCGTTCCCTCCTCAGGTCTAGGCTAATTCGAGTTCTTACCATCCTGTGGTCACTGCAGCGCACCTTACCGAGCACGTCCACATCTTGTATGATGCCAGGGTTAGCGCAGAGTATGAAATCTATTTCATTTCTAGTCTCGCCGTTCGGGCTCCTCCATGTCCACTTTCGGTTATTCCGCTTGCGGAAGAAGGTATTCATTATCCTCATATTATTCTGTTCTGCAAACTCTACTAATACCTCCCCCCTGCTATTCCTAGTGCCTATGCCATATTCCCCCACTGCCTTGTCTCCAGCATGCTTCTTGCCTACCTTGGCATTGAAATCGCCCATCAGTATAGTGTATTTTGTTTTCACTCTACCCATCGCCGATTCCACGTCTTCGTAGAAGCTTTCGACTTCCTGGTCATCATGACTGGATGTAGGGGCGTAGACCTGTACAACCTTCATTTTGTACCTCTTATTAAGTTTCACAACAAGACATGCCACCCTCTCGTTAATGCTATAGAATTCCTGTATGTTACCAGCTATATTCTTATTAATCAGGAATCCGACTCCTAGTTCTCGCCTCTCCGCTAAGCCCCGGTAGCACAGGACGTGCCCGCTCCTTAACACTGTATATGCTTCTTTTGGCCTCCTAACTTCACTGAGCCCTATTATATCCCATTTACTGCCCTCTAATTCTTCCAATAGCACTGCTAGACTCGCCTCACTAGATAATGTTCTTGCGTTAAACGTTGCCAGGTTCATATTCCAATGGCGGCCTGTCCGGAGCCAGGGATTCTTAGCACCCTCTGCAGCGTCGCAGGTCTGACCGCCGCCGTGGTCAGTTGCTTCGCAGCTGCTGGGGACTGAGGGCCGGGGTTTGATTGTTGTGTTCATATAGGAGGTTGTGGCCAAGTACTGCACCAGGGTGGCCAATCCTGCTCTGGTGAGGGAGTGTGTTACCGGTTCTGGTCACCGGCATCAGGCCACACTCCAGGCCTGTTTATGCAATTTTATCAACACGCGGATTTTTTTTTTTTTTTTTTTTTTTTAATCCGGTGGAAAATTGCGCGGCACCGGGATTCGAACCACGGACCTCTTGCACGCGAGGCGGGTGTTCTACCTCTACGCCACCGCTGCGCCTGTACAGGTTATATAACGCATATGAAACAGATAACACCAGCTGTCTATAGAGTAACCGAATGCACACCAAAAGAAGAGTAATAAAGTCGCGGGTAGCAACAGATCTGTTATTGCATAAGCCGCTGCTGCTATTTTTTTCGTCTGTAGAGAATGCTAGTGAAAGACGTTCCTCACGGTTTATGCCCTTATTTGTCCGTAACGAACAAAATGAGAGTAAGCAGTTTAAACAGAATGGGTGACTGTTGGGAGTAGGAGGAGGGCCGGGGGGGGGGGGGGGGGGTGGAGGGAGTTCTGACGTAGCTTATACTACCATGTTGAGCTGCTTTAGCACCAAGGAGAGTCATCCATAGCTCTCCACATCAAGGAATACATGTCGGCGCGTGTCTAACAACCCAAATTCACGCAATACAAGGGAGCGAAAGGAGCCAGTCTCTCTTTCGAACTGCTGAGCCTAACTTCATTAGGAGAGCGCCACATACAAAGAAACAAACAGATAGCATACATCGACCTACAGCTCATCTTTGCAGTGTATCAAGATCTTCCGCAGACAAAACCGATAGAGTGGAACGGCATCATTCTCCTCGTCAGACATCTCGTTATATTGTGTACAATTCAGCATTAAAACCTCTCCGCCCCCTGCCCTACCCTCCCGCTTCGTTGTCATCGTCCGCATCACATGGTGTGTGGGTCCTTACTGCACGATGGCCTTTACACTCCATATGTCTTAAATATTGCAGGACTTCTCGCAAGTAAAAGAAGAACTGGCTCGTTGGTTCATTCGCGCGTGTGTTACACTCCTCGTCGTCGAGTGCCGGCAGGGAACGTGTGCAAGGACGCTCGAACAAGCGTTGTCGTTTGCGAGGAGCTCACTGCTCCACTAATTACCGCACCGCACCGGTTCGGGAGTATGGCCTGTTTACCGTTGGCGCGAAGAATCTCCATGGATAAACGGCGAAATGCTCAAGTGCAGTCGAAATGTTTAAGCCAGGCTCGAAATGGCTCGAGGCAAGTGAGGTGCCGCCCTTGCTTAGCGAGAACCTCAGTAACAAATTCGCCGTGTGAAGAGAGAGAGAGAGAGTATACTGAAAGCGCGAACTGAGTGGCTCGCGTTCCAAGCGTGTAGAGATGCGTTGAAGTTTCTATATGGCGCAACTTTTATTCGTCCGGTGGAGTTCCGCGCGTGGCGGCAGGCTTTGAAGTGCGGCCGAAATTGCCAGCAACGACGAATGCAGAGCCGGAAGGATAAGCCTCTTCTCGAAGAGTCCAGCATTTAGCCGCGGGAGCGTGGATGGCAACGTGAGTACTGATAAGCTCGAGCGGTGGAAGCTTTGATGCCTGTGGTGATATATCTGCACTGCGTCTGAGGCCTGCGACTAATGAATTTTCGCCCGCACGTGTGCGCCCTCGCGCCCTTGCGGCGTATACCATGCTCTCACTTTGCGACGTTTTCCGTGTACTACAGCAGTTAAAGGTCGTTCAGTTAAGGTGGAGTCGAGAGCGCATCATTAGATGCATTCGCAACCCTCGACACCTGAACTGGAAAGGACTTATCAGAATGAGACTAAATTTGCATGAAAACGCCGTGTACTGTGCTGCAGAGGCAGGCGAAAAATTTTAACCGCTTTAATTCATTTGGACTCGCATTACTCGCATCCAGGCCTTTGGAATCGCTGGGATGCACTTACCAGATTTAAAGAGAGATCCAAGACTGAGAAATTCAATTCATCAGTATATGTTTGACTGCGTAGCGCCGGGACATGCCCCCATGTATAGTTGTTTCTTGTCATATTCATTATGTGTGTGTGTGTGTGTGTGTGTGTGTGTGTGTGTGTGTGTGTGTGTGTGTGTGTGTGTGTGTGTGTGTGTGTGTGTGTGTGTGTGTGTGTGTGTGTGTGTGTGTGTGTGTGTGTGTGTGTGTGTGTGTGTGTGTGTGTGTGTGTGTGTGTGTGTGTGTGTGTGTGTGTGTGTGTGTGTGTGTGTGTGTGTGTGTGTGTGTGTGTGTGTGTGTGTGTGTGTGTGTGTGTGTGTGTGTGTGTGTGTGTGTGTGTGTGTGTGTGTGTGTGTGTGTGTGTGTGTGTGTGTGTGTGTGTGTGTGTGTGTGTGTGTGTGTGTGTGTGTGTGTGTGTGTGTGTGTGTGTGTGTGTGTGTGTGTGTGTGTGTGTGTGTGTGTGTGTGTGTGTGTGTGTGTGTGTGTGTGTGTGTGTGTGTGTGTGTGTGTGTGTGTGTGTGTGTGTGTGTGTGTGTGTGTGTGTGTGTGTGTGTGTGTGTGTGTGTGTGTGTGTGTGTGTGTGTGTGTGTGTGTGTGTGTGTGTGTGTGTGTGTGTGTGTGTGTGTGTGTGTGTGTGTGTGTGTGTGTGTGTGTGTGTGTGTGTGTGTGTGTGTGTGTGTGTGTGTGTGTGTGTGTGTGTGTGTGTGTGTGTGTGTGTGTGTGTGTGTGTGTGTGTGTGTGTGTGTGTGTGTGTGTGTGTGTGTGTGTGTGTGTGTGTGTGTGTGTGTGTGTGTGTGTGTGTGTGTGTGTGTGTGTGTGTGTGTGTGTGTGTGTGTGTGTGTGTGTGTGTGTGTGTGTGTGTGTGTGTGTGTGTGTGTGTGTGTGTGTGTGTGTGTGTGTGTGTGTGTGTGTGTGTGTGTGTGTGTGTGTGTGTGTGTGTGTGTGTGTGTGTGTGTGTGTGTGTGTGTGTGTGTGTGTGTGTGTGTGTGTGTGTGCGCGCGCGCGCGCGCGCGCGCGTTTGACTGCGTAGCGCCGGGACATGCCCCCGTGTATAGTTGTTTCTTGTCATATTCATTATGTGTGCGTGTGTGTGTGTGTGTGTGTGTGCGTGTGCGTGTGCGTGTGTGTTACTCCACCACACCATAAATAGGTTGCAGCCGTCACATGCAATGTTTAACTTCCTTGTCCTTCCTGCCCTTTAGTTGTAGCTGATTCGTTTCTTAATTGCGGAAGAAAGAATTCTGCCTTCCTATATTTGTGCTCTACTGAAGAATTACTGGAATCAAGATGTATCGCACACGACATGAAACCTAGAGCGACGCTTATACGTAGTATTTCGCTAATGGACCACCCCTAATATGCATGCACCCAGTGCTTCACTCTACAAAGGCTGTAGCATAATATTGAAATTCTACGGAAATGGTAAAGCATATGGCAGGAGAGGTAGCACGCGTGAGCTCTTATCGCTAAACGGGAAGTGTTGATGGAAACCATAACTGTGGTGCACAAAAAGAAAGAAGAAATAAAAAGAACAAAACAGAAGCCTTTGTGTCTTCATTGCCGTGTTTCACTGCGCGAACGTGTGATGTCCAAAACGTGCGCGCGAGCGGAGAGAGGCAGATCTAAAAGGGACAGACGATTTTTCTTTGCCACCCGCCTAAAAAACGACTCCAGATTTCTATTGTCAAAAGGTACAGTGACTTGTATTACTTGCCGCCGTTTAGAGGACATAGAAGTGAATTACCGCGGCATATTCGAAAACTATGCTCTATCTCAGTAGTTTCTTGAAGCACTCTGGAAGCTACACGAATTCTTATCCGTTACGAAGGCAGAACGCTTCTCCAGATGTTTCTCCAGACTACGTACCACGTAGTCTGCTCAGCGTCTGCTTGTCATACCGTGGCTACGTGCTCCATGGTTGGTGGATTGACGCAAAGAATGTTTTGTCGCCGTAGCCATTAGCTGTGTTTACATGGAAATGCTGGAGTTCACCAACCAGCGCCTATATAGACCTGCATTTGAGATTGCAACTTCTACCTGGTTTATAAAAAACGGGAGGAAATGGTACAATGCCGCTTGCGAGTAGGAGTTCCTTTCGCAAACGCCTACTTTTTCCTAATTGGAATGCAGGACAGTCCCAATTGCAGCACACGTGGTGTCGAAGAAGTGACCAAGCATCCCCCGTGTGACTCTCCCACATACGAAGATGAGAGGGGTGCCCTTCGGACAGCGTTGGGGCACTTAGACGAGAGGCCCTTCACAGAGGAGAAGATTTTGGGTCTGTAGCGCCGTGAATCTGTTAAGTGCGAGGCCACACAGGGGCTGAGTTTCTTGAAATGAACCAGCCTGTATGACCGCCTGTGAGTGACTCAGCGATGAACGCTTGTGTGTGTAACAGTGCAAACTGTGAACTTCTTTCTTCCGTCTCCGCTTTCAGTCCCTTTTCCTCCTTCCACGGTGCAGGGTAGCGTATACTGGGCTCAGCCTGGTTAACCTCCCTGCCTTTCCCTTATGACTTCTCTCTCTCTCTTTCATGGATGTGACAGCGAGGCTCCTCTTCACTTGGAGCTCATTAGAACTTCTGGCCATCTTAGCAAATAGTAACGGCGATGCCCTTACACATGTTCACCTGCGGCACAGTGTCTCCTTCGCCTCTACTTGGCGTTTGCTCGCTACCGTCATCACGTACCATGCTAGAGAGGGGTAGTAAATAAATGACGCAGTGATTCATTCATTCATTCATTCATTCATTCATTCATTCATTCATTCATTCATTCATTCACATCACGCTTTTATAGCGCTCGGCATCGTGCTAATGCTGCGCCGCCATCTGCTAACTATAGAAACAAATCAAACCAGGTTTTACGGCTCAGCGCCGTGTCTCTAGACCTAGCATCATAAGAAACAGCCTCTCTTACGACAAAACATACTTAATGCTTTGATTTCAGCTTGAGATTAGACTTAGCGATGACAGAACTTGCCCCCTGTTTCTTGCTGATAGGGCTCAGAGCCAGTAACAAGCGCGAATTAAGATCGAAGCTGGTGGTCGGCGCTGTATGAGCACTGCCATGTTGCTAGGTGATCACGGTTAGGGTGGCTGTCACGGTTACCGGCAGTAACTGCCGCAGTAATTCACGGTATACGACGTGCGTGCGCAGAGGTCCCAACATGTCACGTATCGCTGTACCGTGTCATGTAGCGAGGAAAAAGTGCAGCCAATAATCGGCCATGGCGTTACGCCCGGAACTATATTCCACTGCGCAAGGATATTGCCAGTGTACGCCTCGTGCCTTCCGCAGTGCGGCAAGGTACTTGCGAGATGGAGTATAGGGATAAAGTCAAAACATGGGCTCGCTAAAGCGAAGTACAAAGAAACACCAACATAATAATTGTTCGTGTAAGCTAAAGGTGGGCCACCACCTGTGGCCCACAGAAAACACGTTACGGGTCCAGACGACTATATTCAGCACTACGACAGGAGGCCTAGCCGCTATCCAACAGCTTAGCGTCAGGCCATGGGCCGCTTAGAAATAAAGCTTTTTTTCTCTCTCTCTTTCTATCCCATTGCGTGCTCCTCAACTCGAGTGGCAGCCATAAATGGTCAGCTTTCAACACGCTTCTGCTGTCTAAACTCTAAGTGGCGTTCACAGCCTAACCGAAGCTTGACATTCAGCATTCTGAACTCTTCCGCAGTGCCAGGCTGAACGCGAAAATGCAGCATGAATTGTGTCCAACTTGCCACGTGCGTTTAGCATTTGGTCGCGAGCTAAAATAAAAGACGCGGAAGCAGGCAAAAGTATAACCCACGAAACTCCAAATTTACTTCGTTTTATCCTATCGAGCACTGCAGCAATATTCGTTTAAACGATCCTGAAAACGATTATTTAAATTTGTCAAACAACGATCGATGCTGAAAATTATCTGCTGTAGCTTTTATATCATTCGGGAAAATTATATACATAATTATATGGGGCTCATTAAAGCAGTGTACATCATAATTGCGTTGCAGTGATGTTAGAGTGGTCACTTGAGCTCTCCATTAGCCTCTCTCGTTTATCGAGAAATAAAGAGCAGGCGGTGCAAGACCAGCGAATCTTTGACATCGCAAGGCTTCGATAGCCTGCCTGCGCCAGTCACCTTCCGCTTGACGCAATTACAGCTCGCGTTACATTAATGGGCTGTCTGGTCATCAAGATCATCAAAAAGTAACGTGTTTGTCTGCATCATTTTAGGGGGCAAACTCGGCCGCTTTCTGCACTTACATTTCGCTCTTTCTTTACTGTGCTCTCTCGTGAAGCCAGTGATGAAGTTTCTCTGCCAAGCAATATTGCTCGCCCACTTGACGCACGCAATATTGAATTAGAAGCCGGGTGTTTCAGAGGAAAGAAAATGCTGGTGGTAAAGAAAGCACAGAAAAATATTATTTCTTTTCAGGGAACATAAGAGCTTGGGACTTTTCATTTGCTTAATTCACGTCTTGCGGACACTTGTCTCCTAAAAGAAGCTGCGTTTATTTCCCGCTGTTATTTTAGCACTTTTACTTTGCCGATTTCGTCAAGGACTCGCTCACTCAACGTGAAAGAAAAGTGTGCGTTGTAAATTTGTAAATGCAGAAAAAAAAAAGGATATCCGCGTGTAAATGCAATCTTAGCCTTTCTCAATAACCATCACTGACATCCGAGGCACGTTAACAATAACAAAAGGAAAACATCGGAAAAGAACAACGTTGAATTGTTGCGGGAAAAGAAAAAACTCGTATAGATACTAGTACTGCAATACTGTAACGGTCTCTTGGTCAAATTGAATTTGAGCCCTGAGGGGGCAGGTAGCTAGCACCTTTTCGACTTCTTGAGTAACACGCCATTTCTGTTTGGGTCTAGCGTAATGGAATTAGTATCGTTCAGAATAAAGGGATAGGATAGGATAGTGTAGGATAGTGTAGGATAGTGTAGGGTAGTGTAGGATAGGATAGGATAGGATAGGATAGGATAGGATAGGATAGGATAGGATAGGATAGGATAGGATAGGATAGGATAGGATAGGATATGATAGGATGAGATAGGATAGGATAGTGTAGCTCAAGTTCGTTGTAGTGTAAGCCGTGGCCTCGTCGTTCAGTGTCCGCGTCCGCTGCGGGAGAACGTGGGTTCGAAATCATTCTGCCGCCGGGTGCCCACCGATTATCCGAATGGGCACACGCATCCTCCGGCCTGGAACTCGGCTTTCTTTGGGGATGAATTGTCCTAGGGAAAGAATCCGCACCGTCATAATCTCGTCAAGACATGTGGGTGCAACAAAAAACGCGTTATTTCTTCCACAAAAATTCTGTTTACAGATGTCTTTCCTTTTTCACGTTCCATCAGTTGGATCATTTCCCAGAATGAAATGACACGACCTCGCCCAACTTTCAATACTAGTGCAAGTTAACCAGAGTAAGAATACCGCTTTTCAGTTATATCCGCTAGACTATAGTGCTTTACAAGAGACGTTTATGCGGTCGACAATAAACGGCAATTCGTCGAGTGATTATAAACAGTGGTAGGGCCAGTGCTGTCTCAGGCTGGCGCTATAGGCCCCTGCATGCTGCAGTCTGAAACCATAGCACGCCGGTACGATCTCGGAGAACACGCCTGTCGATCACGAGAAATCTCCATCTCCATGTTTTTTTCATTTCATGTCATTTCATATTTTTGCTAATCTCGCCACACGAAGCACGATACACACCCGCCGTAGCGTGCCATGTATAAAAGGCAGCCGAGGAATATGACGATGGCTGCTAAAGGGCCCCCCCCCCCCCCCCCCTTTCTTTTTTAGAAGAAGAGTGAGCTATGTTTTGAAGCAACAACAACAACAACAACAACAGCTGCGGTGCTGCGGTGCTGCGGTGCCCAAGAAACAGCCTTTGATGCCGGTCGATCGGGTAGATCCGTTGTTTCAGCGGTTGTAAAGTCGTTGAAAGCGGATAATGATGACGCGATCGCTAGGTATGCTGGTTTGACCCTGTCTACCGCCACGCCACGTCTTCTTCCCGTCCGTTGAGGTCGATGGTAGCAGTTCTTTTTGTCCGGGCCATCATAGGCAGGAGTAAGAGATGGGCGGATGCCTTCACGCCGTGCGAGAATGTGGCTAGCTGTGGGCATGTCTTTGCTGACAAAAACATTACTAGAGGGTGCAACTCTACTAGGGCAAGGACGCAAGCGCGCAAACAGGAAGCGGAGCTGCTGAACATAGCTGTCAGGATCGGGCATGGTAGCAGTAGCTGGTGCCAAAAATTCACCGGTTACCCGCAGCGTTGTGCCATAGACCAGCTCCGAAGCTGTGCAGCCATGGTCTTCCTTGAAAGAGGAGCGCACGCCTCGGAGCACAAGGGGAACGTTTTCAGCCCAAGAAGAGTGATTCTGGCGGGCCATCAAGGGGTGTTTAAGTTGACGGTGAAGGTGGTCAAGCATTCCATTTGCCGATGGGTGATACGCGGTAGTATGGATATAGCGGACGCCAAGCAGGCAGGTGAGTTCGCGGAAGAGAACGCATTCGAAGTGCCGACCGCGATTGGTCGTAACAACGCTGGGGCACCCCAAGCGCGATATCCAGCACTGACAAACGAGGGAGCCACTGGTGGAAGTGCCGTTTCGTCAGTGAAAGGAAATGCTTCAGGCCAGCGGGTATAACGGTCTACAAAGAATTTTCTTGTGAGCTACCGACAACTTAAAGTGTTGTAAGCAGCGTATGATTCTTTAGACTTCTTATTTGACAGTCATAACAATGGGAAGTATGACCGTCGATTATTTCAATACCCTTTTGTGCAACCCAATAGGGGGGATGTGCCGTAGGTAGCGCGCTGCGAGAATTTAGTTTTGTGTATTTTATTTATTTATTCCTCATACAATCGAGAGCAGACAAGGACTAATGGCATACAACTGCTTGATAAATGTCCCCACCATCTACGAAAGATAGAGCACAGAACCCTAAAGTAAGCGTGAGGAAGCATGGATGTTTCTGAAATACCAGGAAAAAAAAACTTTGTTTATCTGCGGCAACAAGTCGAGAAATTATGCAATTATCCTTGCTGACACATTTACTTCTGCCATTATATTTGACATTGTTTTTTTATTATAATGTTTTTTGCTCCCAAAGCGGGGTATTTCCTGCAAAACATTTTTTTCTGCGGGATTACTTGGATCAGCAAAGCTTAAGTTTGCCATGAAAGTACTACACGTCACCTTTCGAAATGCTAAAATGCAATATACCTGTTCGAAATCTTGGTTACGCACTGAAGCTTTGGAGCGACGGCAAGGGAGCGTTTTGTATTACACGAAATTTCTCGAATGGCTTAGCAGTAGCCGAAATAGAAGTTTGTGAAATGCCGTAAAGCAATGGTGTGAGAAGGCGAGCTTATTTTCCATGATGGCAGCCTTAACACGTTCTTCAAGCGAAGCTCTCTTTGCCTACATCAATAAGGCAGCACTCGCATTGCTACCGCTGTGTTGCGACGTTGCTGTATCTGCTGATATGACGGTGTATTTCATGCCTCCTGCGTTCGCGGAAGATTCAGTTATTTGTTTGTGAAACTTGGGCAGTGTAAAGGTATCTCGCACAGGCTGATATAGCTTTGACGATGGCAATCCTTGTTTACACCGCGAGCTCGCCGACCTAACGAAATTAAGAGCCTATTGTACACGTATCCGGGTCGGGACTTTATACATTGTGTGGTGCAACTTGCCCTCGTCTTTTGTCTTTGCATATTCCAACGCGTCTAAGGTTACGCATGGACCTCATTTGTTCTCTAAGTCTGCTCTAGATTTTCCGAACCGGTGCTGTTATTTATTTCACAATATTTTCCTATTATTTTTAGTATTACGTGAAACGGTGGTAGGCGTCGACATTGTGTGTGACTAAACCTCTCTTTTCTTATTTTCAATCAAAAAAGCAGATGTGCCTTATGGAGCAAGTTCGCTATACACGTGGCAGTGAGCTGCGCTAACCTTACGTTAGTCAGGTTTTTTTTCTTTTTCGTGTTTCCTTTAACCGAGTGCATAGAGACACGGGTCACCAGGTGCGCGGTCGCTGTGGTTGCGCCCTTCGCGTACACTTCGGAAGCGCGACCGCCACTCCGACGCGCAATTACTCAGCCGGCGTTGGTCGGAGGGCTCCGCACCGCTGGCTCCGCCTTGTTTTTGCTCGCGGGAGCCATTATTGCGAGTGGGACCCCGGAGAATAGAATAGATTCGGTCGGCTGCGCCTAGCGACTGTTTGCGCACGACACCCCGCGGACTGCAGCCGAGGAGGAGGCAACGGCGGCAGAGTGGTGGCTTTCGAGGAGGAATGTTCCGCGACGTGAAAAGAAAAAAGAAAAAAACAATAATCCAAGAATGACGTTAAAATAAAAGAAATGAAGAAATGAAAATGACGTAAGAAGCAAGCAAAATATTATAGATACTTAGGAAACAAATGAAAAGTGCCGCTGACAATGTATTAAGCCTAATGTTTTACTCGCACTGTTGATTTTTTGGCTCAGTATTGTAGGTGCTTTGTGTTTAGTGCCAGCTCGTAATATAGTTGCGTGGTGCGTGGGCATTATATATATATATATATATATATATATATATATATATATATATATATATATAAGGCGACGGTGATTACTTTTCGTTCTTGGCCACCGTTTTCGCCAGCGAAACCGAAGGATGACTTTGCGTGGCGGCTTGGCCAAGCTCTTTTTTGAAGCAATGACTTGCATTGGCGCGCGCGCGTGCGTGCGTGCGTGCGTGCGTGCGTGCGTGCGTGCGTGCGTGCGTGCGTGCGTGTGTGTGTGTGTGTGTGTGTGTGTGTGTGTGTGTGTGCGTGCGTGCGTGCGTGTGTGTGTGTGTGTGTGTGTGTGTGTGTGTGTGTGTGCGTGTGTGTGTGTGTGTGTGTGTGTGTGTGTGTGTGTGTGTGAGAGAGAGAGAGAGAGAGAGAGAGAGATGAATTTGCATAGAAAAGAAAACGAAGATATAGAGGAGTGCACACCATGAAACGCGAGACTCCGTGATGGCGGGACAGATTTTCAAACTATTGTGTGTTAGTTTTCTTCTCCGCTGATTAAGTTCTTCCGCTTTTCTCTTTATTCGAACTGCCCCTTTCCAGCCTTTTTTTCTGCGTGTTATGTAACGTGTCTCTTTCGCGTTCCCTAATTCTCAAGCTTGATATTCTGAGGAGGTTACGGAAAGCTGTCATAAAGCTCGCAGTCCAACCGGACACACGCCATGTCAGATTAATGACTCGGATATGTTGCGTTACAATGAAATGGGGTATGGCACGTAGTATTATGTGATACGTTGCGTAACGTTGCATTACGTCACTCTATGCTAGGGTATTTTATTGTATGATGTGTTATTTCATGTATGTTCTCTTGCGTTATGTTATGTCGTGTTATATAATGCTATGGCCTTCGCGGACCGACGCAGTCCAACACTTAGGCAAGCTAGCGCACTCTTTGACATTGGAGAAGTGGCACACACCTGAATTCACTCACCATCGCTTGCATTCCCTCGATCCCTCTATGCAACTGCGGCTGCTACCAGGTCTTCCGCGAAATGAGGAAACAGTGCTGTGCCGCTTACGTTTGGGCGTCGCATTCACAAATGCTTATGCATTTCTGATTGGAATGGCTGATAGCGCCGAGTGCAATGCCTGCGGTGTCGAGGAAACCATAGAACACCTACTGTGCTACTGCCCATCTTATGAAAATGAAAGGCAAGACCTCTGCACAGCTCTCAATCAGCTAGATGGAAAGCCGTTCACCTTGAACAAGATCTTGGGATCATGGCCTCGCATATCACAGCTACAAAAGGCCACAAAAGCGCTGCTGCGATATTTGAAAGCGACCGGATTGAGTCAGCGTCTGTGATCCAGACTGAATGACCGACTGATATCTCCAGTGGACTTTCTCTCTCTTTTTTTTTAATCTTTCCGTCCCCCTTTCCCTTTCCCCAGCGTAGGGTAGCCAACCGGGCTCAGTCCTGGTTAACCTCCCTACCTTTCATTTATCATTTTCTCTCTCTCTCTCTCTCTCTCTCTGACTACAGAGTGGCTCAGTGGACGCCTGATGTTCGAAGCGAGTCTTCTCAAAGCTGTGGAGCTTTAGAAACTCTGCTCATAATTCGTACATAGAACCTGATGCAGTTACAGATTCCGCGCCCGCCGACCTCGCCTCGCCACCCCCCAACCGTGATGAGAACACACACTTCAGCATGGTGTTTTTCTAGACTGCGCAGGACGTTTTATTTCTTCTCACCAAGCCATTCCTGCATATTTGATTTTGTGTCCTTCAAGTGCACGTACAGGCAATAGCTTCAACGTCAGTTCAGCCGCTAACAATACAGTGCGGAGCGTTACTTTTGAACCGCTTTGACGCGGTTCCCTCTTTACACTAATTATAGAGCGCATGCAGCAGAGCAAAGTCCTCGTTTCCGATTCTGACCTCTGCTCGTGAACTCGCTCGTGCACGTTTGGCGTTTGCTCGTGCAAGCCACAAGGTTACGCCTTTGGCTAAAAGATGGGGCAGTTGCTTTAAATGTTGCGTACAGTTATATCTTGCTAGGCCTCGCATGCTGTTCTCGGAAACTCCCAGCTTATCTACATTTAGGCTGAAGCAACTGGGCGGGCGTGCTATACTCTACTAAGGATGCTGGAAATAAGAGGGTCATTCACATTCAGAGCTCGTAACCGACGGCTGCAGCCTTCGCGAGAGAAGCCGAGTTCAGGGCACTGGAGTGATGCGCGCACTTTCGCGGATGCTGCTTCCTTGTTCTGGAGAGAATTAGACACGCTGACGAGGCGGAAGTGCCGCAGAAGATTACGATTGAAAGAAGGTCTGCGCCCCAGTTACAGACGTGGCCATGCAGGCAGTGCGCGAGCGAGTTCACGAGCAGAGGTCAGAATCGGAAACGAGGACGTTGCTCTGCGGGGCTCCATAATTAGCTTCAAAGAGGGAGTAGTGGGGCCGCTTACATCATGCGGCAAGTTTAGAAAGAGGAGCTTGGTGTTTGTGTGAGAGAGAGACAGAGTGAGAGAGGAAGAAGAGGAGAAAAGATGGGTGCATTAGCAAGGATAAAGCCCTGCTGGCTGTCCTGTATTGAGGCATAGGCAGTAAGAGGATGGAAAGGTAGGATAGGAGGAACTGAGGTTCGGAGAATAAATTAAAATCAATAAACTGTCAGTTTCGTTCGAAGCGTGAAGCATTGACAGCGATAGCAAGGTTTAGATTGTGAGCAACTAATATTGTTTTGGCACTTTTTAATAGGCGGAAAAGATTTAATATAAGAAGCGATGCGCTTTGAATAATGTGTTTCATGACTTTTGTTTGCGCGCTGCAAATCTGAAAAAGAAAATCCGTTGAATATTTCAGAATTTTTCAAATTACGACGTGGTTTGAGGAACTTTGGCAGTTGAATAGTATAGCTTAAGCGTGGCTCCTGCTTGTGTCTTGCTCTGTCTTGTGTGTTAAAAAAGTTTGGAAGATGCTGAAGCTTCGCCTTTAATCGCCGATAGCATGCATTTAAAGATCCCTGATTGCTTCTCACGCTTCCCGGCAACTGCCCCTTATGTAACTGCAATGTTTACTGGGAAACGCTGGCGGCGAAGGCTATGCACTAAGGTGAGCTTTCTGGTAGAAACGCGGCCTCTTGCGTGGGCCGATCTTCTCTTATTGTTTTCACACTTCTACTATTCCAGTCGGAGAAGATTTAACGTAAAAGGCATGCGCTGTCACTACTTTGTTTCGTGGCATTTGTTTGTGAGCTGTCGCAACTTTAGTGATAGAGGAAGAACTTTAGTGCCCTATAGAATACACACGGCGATGTTCGCTCACAGAATGCCGACGCCGGACGCCGTCCGCCGGATTTTCTTCGACACGGGGCCCCTTACCGCGTTAAAACAGCCGCTACCACATTAAGCAGCGGCGACACGAAAACTATGTACAACCAACTAGCCCCAGTCACAGCACATTTGGAAATAGTAATCTACCTTATATACGGCATAGATAAACGTATAACATGCATATTGTAAGGAACAGTTAAGGTAGTTCAGACACAACTATTTATTGTGAGTTAACTTGTGCCCTGGGAGTAAACGAAAAAGACTGCCGCGTTCTAAACAGGAGATCAGGAATGCCTTCTTCTTCTTCTCTCTCGAGCGTCGCTTCACCTCTTCTTCTTGTACACGCCGACAACGGCCACCTGCGATGCGAGTGCGTGCGGCGAAAACACACTTGCCATTATTTCATTGTCTTTTTTCCCAATATGCCGTTGTCCTCTTGTGGAGGGGGGGGGGGGGGCGCATGAACATGTGCGCGTTGTTTAAAGATGTTTCTGCCTTGTATCAATATTCTTAAACGTATGCGAAACATGACGGTAACGCCAAGGGAAAAAATTCCCCTTGAGTGTCCATATAATTGTTATCGCACTAAAACAGAAGTTCGCGCATAAATATGACCTGAAGAGAAACAACGTTTAAAAAGTGTCACACAATGCACGTACCCTTGAGAAATGCAACAGTGCGTCTAAAGCCCTCCGTGCCGACTTTGGTGTGTACTAGCACTGCGCTTTGTTCAGACAACGGGCCATCGTTTTGTACAGAACGTTCAGTCTTGATGAGCAGTAAGAAATAAATTTTGTAGACGCATTTTCATTAGTCCTCAACACCCAAGAACAGAACGCTGTGCATAAGCTGCTTAGAGAAAGGTTGAAAAGGTTTGGAAGTAATCTGTACAGAATGACATCAAGGCCACGAAATCAAATCTGCTAGTTATCGAGTACAGCAAAAAGTCACAAAGTTTCGCTTGAACTTCTCGCTGAGAGTTGGCGTTGGTGCACTGGCTAAGCGCTGAAGAGTATTTATATGAAACAGAACTAAGAATTAAGGAAAAGTTTGAAGCTTTTAATATTCGTCTGTTCATTCAGCACTGGTTCAAAAGCCGGTGGCAGCTACAAAGCACTTACGTAACTTCACTTTTCTTCATTTACTTCACTTCATATTTAAAAAAAATTATGGGGTTTTACGTGCCAAAACCACTTTCTGATTATGAGGCACGCCGTAGTGGAGGACTCCGGAAATTTAGACCACCTGGGGTTCTTTAACGTGCACCTAAATCTAAGTACACGGGTGTTTTCGCATTTCGCCCCCATCGAAATGCGGCCGCCGCGGCCGGGATTCGATCCCGCGACCTCGTGCTCAGCAGCCTAACACCATAGCCACTGAGCAACCACGGCGGGTTCACTTCATATTTCGCCATTTGCAACTGAAGATAACCTAGTCGGGAGAACATTAGGTTCTATGGCTGACACTGTGGTAGTTGTAAAGAGCTGTAAATGGTTAGAATGATGCATGACTGTGATATTGAAAGAGCATGCGAGCGGAAGAGAGAGAGAGAGAGCAAATGATAAATGAAAGGTAGGGAGGTTAACCAGGACTGAGCCCGGTTGGCTACCCTACACTGGGGAAAGGGAAACGGGGACGGAAAGATTAAAGAAAGAAGAGAAAGTCCACCGGGGATATCGTTCATTCACTCAGTCCGGATCACAGACGCTGACTCAATCCTGTATCTTTCAAATATCGCAGCGGCGCTTTTGTGGCCTTTTGTAGCTGCGATATGCGAGGCCATGGTCCCAAGATCTTGTTCAAGGTGAACGGTTTTCTATCTAACTGGTTGAGAGCTGTGCAGAGTTCTTGTCTTTCATTTTCAAATGATGGGCAGTAGCACAGTAGATGGTCTATAGTTTCTTCGACACCGCAGGCATTGCACTCGGCGCTATCAGCCATTCCAATTAAAAACGTATATGCATTCGTGAATGCGACGCCCAAGCGTAAGCGGCACAGCATTGTTTCCTCATTACGCGGAAGCCCTGGTAACAGCCGCAGTTGCATAGATGGATCGAGGGAATGCAATCGATGTTGAGTGAAATCAGGTGTGTGCCACTTCTCCAATGTCATACGATGCGCTAGCTTGCCTAAGTGTTGGGCTGCGTCAGTCCGCGATAAAGGTATAGAAACAAGGGTTGCTCCTTCATGTGCTTTCTTAGCAGCTTCGTCAGCGACGTCGTTGCCGGAGATACCGCAATGGCCAGGCAGCCACTGAAACACGACGTCGTGCCCTTTCGCAATCATGTGATGGTGCATTTCTCGTATCTCCGATTCTCGAGTGCAGATGCGGGTCTCGTCAATTGTATTAGAAACATTGCAACACTGAAAATATTGTTCAATTTGAGGCAAGAATAATAATCACACAACCTCGACGTTTAGAGCACACCAATGAGAAATGCAATAAGCGAAACTAAATTGACAGGCTAAGTTTCATGAACACCACACAAATGATGCGCACACGTACTTGGTACTCCAGTAAGGCCGCAAGATCGTCATGCGCATCGTGATATCGCCATTCAATGGCAGCGTCAGTTCCCCCTTAGTCTATAGCTTGATCCTGGCAATGACTGCCCGAAGGGTATTATTCGTTAATGAAATAAACATGACGCAATTCAATAACGCGTGCCGACAGACGCGGAAGTCATAAACATTATTCATAAGGGCTAATGGTTAAAAAGTGTGCTGACCATGGGCAGCTCCGCATGTTGTCAGTCGAAGGCGTCAGCTGCTCAGAATCGTCGATCGACCCGGTGACACCAACCGAGATCGGTAATAAGGTACTGCCTTGGCGCTTCCGCATGCACATGGAACTAGCCCAAAGCACTGCACTGACCGTACACAGGTGTTGTCCTCTTTTTGACCTAGGGAAATCGGGAAGCTCTGGAGTTCTTCTCTCTCTCTCTCTCTCTCTTGTGCGTCTTGACATGGTAATAACCCGGGGTGTAAACAGACCCGTCGTTTCGCAACATGCACTGCTGGAAGTACGCGACTTACGTAAACAAGTGTGCCGACATCTCCGCCGGACCCCTAATATAAACCTACGAACCGGGTCATCTCAGCTGCGGCATCCGCGCTCTCAATGTGTTCGCGCGAAATCCGCTCACACGTCTTGCGGCCGACTGGTAGCCGCGCCCAGCGTAGTTATACTCTCTGTCTCCGCAACTCCGTGCACTGCAGCGAACGCTAGGGTTCGCGTCAGCCAGCGGCTAATCGAAATCCGGGTGCGTGCTTCAGACAAAAGTGGAGCGGGACGTCGGCCATTGTGCGCCAATAATTGCTTCGTGAAGCTTCATTTTAATCTGATTCGCGATCAGTGGCGGGCAGTGGATGAGCCCTTTCTTCTGGATTTCTTTGCAGGTTGGCGCTGACACCGGCCAGATATAGCCTTCGCTGCCCTGCACGCAATTGGGTGAGATGCGGTGTAGAGTCCATTTCTGGGTTGAGTCGTAACTCGTCGTTTTCCGCCGGCTCCCCGCGTCCCCGGTTAAACCGCTTGAGGTCGGGGAAACGATCGTTTTTACGCCTCCAACGCCACGTATTGCTCACGTTTGGTTCGGTAGTTTTCCCCCGCCTAATCGACGCACACGCGAACTACGGCCGCCGGCATCGAAGGCTATAGCTTCGCGACGACGAGGGGCAACGAGAGGCCATAAATATAAGGGACAAAAATAAAATAGCAAAGAACCCTAAACAAACAAAAAGAGATAACGGAAACTGCAGGTCCCCTCGCGGGTGTTGTATGAGATACAACGAGTTCGGTGTAAACTTCAAGAGTGAACCTCAAGATGCCGCCATCTTGTTCATGGTACTTTGCTTTTTTTTCCCTTTTTTTATAATTCGTGATGCTGCCGTATACACTTCCTGAGTACCGAATGCCGAGTACGAAGGTCAGTAACACATACAGGGTGTTTCTACGAGTACTTGAAGTAATATTTCAATATAGTCGTTTTGAAATAAGAGGAAGGTTTCTTCAATCAATCAATCAATCAATCAATCAATCAATCAATCAATCAATCAATCAATCAATCAATCAATCAAAAAGTGAGCTTTATTTAAACAATTCAAATAATTCGTGCAAAAATAGTTGGACCAATAGCCTATGTGGCTAGTAGCTGGTCCAATACACAAAAATACATATACAGGTCAACCAAATACATATCTGCTGAATGAGCAGGAACATTATTTACATGAACAAGTACTTTTTTTTAAGGAAGAGCTATTATGTCTGGCTAGACAAGAAGAAGCCTTTACATACAAGATCAAAATTTCTGGTTACATTTATTTCCACAGGCACAGTGTTTCAAGTTATAGCGCCAAAGAACTCTAATAATCGTTCACCTTAGACATTGCTGCAATAAGTAAGGTTTAAGTAAAAGTTAGTTGCTTGCCTGGCGTTTGCACGCGGGAAGTTAAATAAGGTGTTGGGTAAGGGAAAGTTGGTGTTGAGTATTTTGTGAACTAAACAAGTGATCTTATAATTTCTTAACGCCGTGAAAGAAAGAATACGAAGGTCAGTAAACAGAACGCTACTTGGGTGATGAACTGAGGAAAATGTTATTATTCTTAGGGCGCGTTTTTGCAACTGAAGTATAGGTGTTAAGTAAGTTTTACATGTTAGGCCCCATATTTCACAACAATAGCTCATGGGAGTATGAAACAAAGAAAGGTATATGCAACGAAGCAAAACACGAGGAAAATATTGCCGAGCACGGGCCAGTGTGTAACAGCTGAAAGCGAGTTTTCTAGACAACGCTGATTTGTTCTCTCCAGTGCAAGTGACTGTCTAAAGTAACACCTAGATATTTAAATGAATCAACACAATCCAGAGTTCGGTTCGCTAGAGTCAAAGTGAACGCACTATAGTCTACTATTTTTCTGTTGGAGTGAAATATGATATACTTAGTTTTATCAGTATTTAGGGCTAGTCTATTTTCTGAAAACCATTTAGCTACTTTTAGCGATTCACCAGATACAGTGTCTTGTTATGACGAGAGTGAGTCGCCTGAGTAAACTAAGGCGGTGTCGTCAGGGTACATCAAAACTTTTGACAGGTTAAGTGCGTTCGGTAAATCATTTATGTATAATGAAAACAGAATAGGGCCTAAAACCGAGCCTTGTGGTACACCGCATATGATATCGGTGAAAGCAGAATGATGTTTGTTAATGACCACTTGTTGCCTTCGGGCCTCAAAGTAGCTGTGGATAAATTGAAGTGCGTTTCCAACAATACCATAAGATTACAGTTTTTCTAACAGTATGCAGTGACAGATTGTATCGAACGCCTTTCTTATATCAAGAAAAATTGACACAGCAATGTTATTCTTGTTAAGAGCAGAGTTAAGGCATTGCGAAAGTGTTAAAACTGCGGTTGATTGATGTAGATCTACCTACAACAAAGTCATGCTGCTGCGGGCAGATAACGTTATTGCTTACAAGAAATGCATTCAACTGTAGTACAGTGAGCTTTTCAAATAGTGTGTTAATTACACGAAGAATTGAAATAGGTCTATAACTACTCGGATGGTTTGGATAACCAGTTTTGTACACAGGGATAACCTTTGACACTTTCAGTATATTTGGGTAAACATTACTACTTATCGCGTGGTTAAACACGTGACAAAGAGGCACGCATGAGACATCAATATTGTTTTTCAATATCTTAACCTGAATACCATCAAGTCCGGACGCCATATTAGCCGATAATTTGCCTGCGATACTTTTTATTTCCTCAGGAGTTATTTCATGAAACGAAAAATCACTGTCGACACTTCTCTAGATCCTGGTTGTGGGAATTGCAAGAACAGACTGTTTTATATATTGTCACCAATTTTTGAGGAATAATCATTGAAGTCATTAGCAATCTGAGGGGACAGGTTTTCGGGAGTAACATACTGTTTATCCTGTTATCCTGCTACATCTCTGACTATTTTCCATATTTGCCTTCCATTGCCATTTAGTCGTTTAATCAAGTTCGTATAACAGACCTTCATTGATTTGCAATTAGCATAACTGATGTGTGTCAAGAAAACTTAAACTGGATTTTGTAGTTGTTAGTTTTGTTATGTTTTAATTTATTATAATACTAGTCTTTCCTTTTCAGTAGGACAAGTATGGACTCATTCATCCGCGGACATATGGCGTAATCATAGCTGTGTCGTGAAGCGTACCGCGATTCTTCTATCGAATTTGTAATGCAGTCAATAACGTTTTGACATTCCATGTGGACGTTGTCATTGTAGAGGTTATCGAAATTTGTAGTGGCTAAGATGCTGCGTACACGTGGATAGTTAAGCCTTGTGGAACATTTGAGGTGCGCAAACAATCCCGAGGCAGAAACAAAAATATTGGACAATGATCAGCAATTGGGGTGTCATAAACACCTGCCTGTACATCGATATCAATATTGCACAAAATATGATCGATGAGAGTTGAAGACATGTTGCAAACACGAGTAGGGGATGAAATCACATTTTTAAGATTAAAGGACTGCAGAAAAAATACATACTCATAGCATTCATCTCTAGACAAGTCGATGTTCATATCACCACAATCGATAAATGGATTGCGAACAGGTATTACAGGGTCAATAACAATTTCCATCACAGAGATGAAATCATTAATACATGAGCTAGGACGGTAAACTACGCCTATTTTTTATTGTTCTGTCCGTGTTCTGTTGCTGCCGGTTTTTATGTACGGGGGTGCGCCCCTCTGTCAAGCCAGTCATAGGCTTTTTGGGTGCACCCCTAACATCTCTGATGTTGAAATAAAGGTATTTCTATTTGTATTTGTATTTGTATAACAACGCCCCATTCAAGTTTCACAAAAAGGCTTTCTTTTCAGCACTTTCGTTGCTGTACGAACTGTTAACTAGGCATTGAAACCCGAGTCTCTGCCGTACAAAAGGCGCGACGCCCCCACCACGTGCTGCACTTTCTCTAGATTGCGATAGCATCGTGTATCCAGGTGTTAATATTTTTTCATCACTTCTGAGCCATGTTTCTATTATCGCGATGGTGTCATAAGAAAACGAATGTTGGGATATGTAGGTTAAAATACGTGTAGGTTTCTGGTAATACTTCGGATGTTGCAGTGGATTAACGACAAGAAATCATGTCCTTGCAATGTTTCTTCAATATCAGCTAAAGTCCTCATTTGCTGTCTTTTTTTTTACGCTTACCGCACCTGAGCAAGGTCCTCTGCGCGCGTCGCATGCAGTACACGCGAAGTTTCTGTTTTGCGCATGAGCATCTTCCCATTAGACACTCAAGTGAATTTCCAGTTATGTTCTCATTTTGCACTCAGCGCTTTGCCCAACAATACCTTGTTCGCTGGACACAAGTGTTCATTAATAAAAATTGGAGAAATTTCCTTAAAACCAAGGAAGAGACGTGTTTATTCTGTGCTTTTTAGCAGCTTTAAGCACCCTGTCCCTGACCTTACGGGACACAAACCTAACTACGATATTTTGCTTCGCCTTGTCTGTTGTGGGAACCTGATGAATAACCTCTATGTCTGAATCCTGGATTTGAGATTCAACACAGACAGCAATAGCTTTCACGGTTGAGGCAAGGTTTTCATCAGGAGCCACAGGAATGCCTTTCACCTCCAAATTCTTTTTGCGACTGTGCTGCTGCAGGTCGACCAGCTCTTTCTTAATTTCTTTCAAGTCTATTGAAAGGCGTGTGTTCTCATTCGTAATTTCCTTATTACTGGCTTTGACTTCAACAAGTTCCTTCCTTATATCTACGATATCGGTCTTGAACGTTTCAAACTTTTCATTTATGAAATCCATGCCCTTCCTCAAGTAATCGATCTCCGTTTCTATGACCTTAATTATGTCTTTTCTTATTACGGCGTGCTCCTTATCGAGCCGATCTGACAAATCTGCAAGCGCCTTGGCTACTTCCTTCACAGTCGAAGGTGGCTTATCAGACATTATATTGGCAACAGACGGAGCAATCCAGAAGCCTAAGTGTTGTATCTATTACAAAGTAGGTAGTTACTGACGTAGCTGCGTAGAACAAGCAAACGATTACTTGCCGATCGACTCTGTGGCTGCCTGGATTGCCTGGACAAGTGATGCGTGGTAGTTAGTCGCTCGTTGACAAAAAATAATTAGTTACCTTTAGACCTTTAATTTCAGCGGGCTCATCATAATTGGGAAATTGAAGCGAGCCTTCCGCACATGCCGCATCACCTTATGCACCTGCAAAAATGGTGTTACCCGCGAAAATGTCGCACGACGAATTTCGGCTGCCAGAGCGCGCGTAACCGAAACTGGGAAGCGGCAGCGAGCGCGACGCCGCGGTCCTCGAGGAGACACCTTGCTTACGTCACCCAGCAGCGGGCAGCCAACGCGCTGCGGCTCCTTGCTCCTGGCTGTCGCAGAAAATAACGAATTTTTGCTAATTCACGATTAATTATCACCTATCACCCGACACCTAGTGGTCGCCACCACTGGCGGCTTGTCTCCGAAGTAACTGTCCTTTTAATTCAAAACGGCTATTTTTTAAATATTACTTAATGTTTGAAAACACGCCATATTGTCAATCGATTGACAAGAGCCAATATCTCAAGCTCAGAAAAAGACCTCTAAAGACCTCAGTGGCAAAACTGTGGTGTTGATTTGCACCTCCGAAGGAAGCAGCACCCCTAGCGCATTCTACTCTACTCTGCTTTTTATTCCAAACCTCCTGCACCCTATGCAGGGTAGCAAACCGGATGCGCGTCTGGTTGACCTGCCGGCGTTTCTTTTTTGTTTCTTTGTCTCTCGTCAACGCTTCCAAAAATTGTACATTATATTCAATTGCGTCTGCCAGGCGTTTCATTGAAGGCTACAGAAACTCGATCAGAAATCGTCAACTCTATCGTTTATGTTAGGGTTTCACCTGCTTTCCGTGATCAAGCTGTTTCTGCAAAAAAACATTGTGAGTGTTTGTAAACTCTTTCAGCCTTGTTATATGTACAATGTTTCTGGCCTGCTGTCCGTGTAGAGGTTTGCGGCGCTCTCAAGCCGCAAATGGCGGCTTGTTAACCTATGATGTTTGACAGCAGGAACTTAGACAAAGGACGGCGAAAGAGGCCTCTTTGTCGCCTCTTTCGCCGACCTTTGCCTATGTTCGTGGTGTCAGACATCATGTATCAACACCAACCTAAGCCACTTTCGTTTCTCCGTAAATATAAAAGAAATTTTTGCATACTAAAGAAAAAAAAAATGTCCCTCCTGATCTCAGGGAACATGTCGAATTATGAAAATAGCACCACGCTAACAAGTTCTGACGAAGTTTCCAAGGGTTTCATCGTTGCCGATTTGAAATAACATGCGGAATGATGAAAACGCCAACACGCAAACCAGTGCTAACGAACCTTTCGAGGGTTTTATCCAGACTGTCGAACCAAAAAAAAAAAAGAAAAACATATCGGTTCCGTTCGGGTTCAGGTCCGACGTATTCCGATGTCGTTCAGATTCAGTTGCGGTTCGGAGATGAAAAAATTTACAACGGTTCGCGAACCGGTCCGCAACACTGAACCGGTTCGCAAACCAGTTCGGCGCGGTCGATTTTATCCTGCCCCATGGCGATACTATCGACTTGACCGCATGCGCAAGTTTCATAACGAGGAGGAAGAAATTTACGAATGAATTACACAGATACGGGAAAGTTTTCATGTACGTATACTAAAAACAGAGATAATTAGTGAGAATCACTGCTTTATCGTAAGGCCTGCGTAGCTTGCACGCTCCTTATTTTGATAACAGCAGAGTCGGTTCATTTTCGATTTGCTTCTAGTATTTACTACATGTTGTTAGGCGAACTGTGGCATGTGATGTATGGCGGAATCCAGCGCGAAATCCCACTGTATTACATAAATTACAACTTCAAATTTCTAGTCTGTTGCAAAGAAAGAAGCCAGCATTTAGCATACGGCTCAGTTAGCTGCTTTCTTTTAGGACCAGGTGAGGACACTGGTGCTTTTGAACGATGAACAAGGACGGTTTGTGCTGAGTCATGCGTCGATCTTTCTATAGCGCATCGACACGTTGCGTGTAATCATCTGCTGACTAAGAGAGGGTAAAAGGACAAAAGCCCGCCATAGGTCCGCAAAATTACCTCAACTCACTCAGACTCTCTCACATTTTAAATTTATTTCTTGGGCCTCACTCTGGCTTATACTCACCAAAATTTTACTAAGCCGGGCTCACTGGAATCACTCATCGAATCACTCATCGGAATCAGACTCGGGCAGTTCTACTTGGCTTACACACTCTCACAAACTCAATATTTCTCATGAATTGAACACATCACTGATTAAAGAAGCTTCATACGAGGCTAACATGTCGTACATGCCGATGGGTTATATTAGCTAGACATTTAGAAAAAAAAGTGTGCACAAAAATATTATGATGGTGGTAATGGTGGTGGTGTTGCAGTAGGCGGGATTACCCTGGCGTGCTCGGCCACCAATTGTTCTTCGTGAGCATCTCATACGTTTAAACATAGAAGCAAGTTACTTTATTTCCTGTGCATCGCAATGTCTTGTAAGGGACAAATGTGCATGACGTGCGATGTTTACAGCGCTGGAAGTTTTCCCCATAAGTATAAATAAAATGCGCTAGAGGGGTCCTTAAAAAATTTGGAAATTTTTATTTGTGTGTTGGTGTACGACAACGCGAACGATGACTGCGTATTGACGTGCTTGATTTTTTCTATTGTTATGCAGTCGTATAATGTACGCGGCACTCTGCACCGTGTTGCCGCCGTCGACGAAGCGTTAGCGAGTGTTCTTTTTTTAGGTCGGCAAAATAAACAGAACTCACTCAAGCTCACTCACAAAATATATTTTTTACTTAGGGCTCACTCGGACTCAGACTCACCCAATTTCTGCTCAGCTGGGTCACGCTCGGACCCAGACGCACCAAAATTGTGCTCAGCCTGGCTCACTCGGAGTTAAACTCACAAGAATTGAACTCAGTGGGGCTCACCCGGACTCAAACTCACCCTAGTAAGAAGTTGAACTAACGGCCGAATTGGGAGCATCACCAGAAATGCTGATTTCGCGGAGCTCCTGGAATAGGTTTTCTTTCGCGGAACGCAACTGGCATGTCCGACTACCGAAGTGCAGGTGCCTCTGCCGAAGTGGCCGTAGTTACAACGCACATAGCCATCGTCAACCCCAATTTTCGCACAATACGCAACTCGTGAATGTTTCGTTCCTGCTAATCTCAAGTGACGTGCCAAATAATAAAAATATCAACACGCCAAACAAGTTCTGGCGAAGCTTTCAAGGGTTTCATTTCTGCTAACTCAAGTAACATAGAGAATGATGAAAATGCCACAACACTAAATAGTTAAGACGATGGTTCTGGGAGTTTCATCGCTGCTAGCTCAAGTAACCTGCAGAATGATGAAAATACCACCACGCTAACAAGTTCTGACGAAGATTTAGAGTGTTTCATTCTCTGCTGGTCTCAAGTAACATACGGAATGATGAAAAGACCACAGTGCAAAAAAGGAAAGGGGTATTTACCTAGATCTTGAGCTATCAACTAAACCGGCCTCGCCGTATCACCTGCTCGTCTCCCGGCTAACTCGGTAGCATAAAACGACTTTGATAGCTTGACGCTGCGTGACAAAGTCGAAAGTTAGGTCGTGAAAGAAAAGAGAATAAGAAAAAAGCTATAACACATGTAATGTGGTGACTGCAAATATATTTTCTTCGTGCCACATAGCTTGCCGTCATTATTAAAGAGAACTAAATTTTGCACGTTTCCTACCTTCCTCACAATAAAGTCCATATAGCAATAGTTTTGAGTGTTTTTGAACATACCTCGCGTGGAAAAATCTGAATGTACGTTTCTCGTCCCTCCCAATCAGTAACAAAATTCCTGCTTTAACTATCTTCTTGTGTTACGTAATCTCGAAATAATCGCTGTTTGCGCGAGAGAACGGTGATACGTTGCTCACAGCAGTGTGCATCCAGGTGAA
This sequence comes from Dermacentor andersoni, assembly GCF_023375885.2. Lineage (NCBI taxonomy): Eukaryota > Metazoa > Arthropoda > Arachnida > Ixodida > Ixodidae > Dermacentor > Dermacentor andersoni. The sequence goes on from NC_092817.1 coordinate 43,015,274, forward strand.
CCTCATTAGCAGCCTCATTATCGGAGTAGCTGCGGGTCGCCTGGCAACATGGGTCACCGAGGCACGACGCTGCAAATGAGCAGCGAGCTTATGACGTGCATCGGGCAAATATTTTGAACAAGAGCAGTGCCGACAAAATAATTAAAACGATAGACGAGCACACGATACCAAAACGTGTTCCTCGTTCTGACAGTTCTTGTTTCTTTGTAAATATATCAACTAAAAGAAAAGATAGGGTCCTCTAGATGGGGGCATCGGCTGCTCTTCAGCACAAGATTAAAAGCTGGAAGCCGCAGGAACTCTATGGTCACTAAAGAAAATCTAATAACAAGGATACATGCAAAGTTCCGCGCACGAAACAAATCTTTCTGCCGAGAAGTTCAGGCGAGCGGTAGTATGCATCTAAGGGGACATTTTTCTCTTTTTTTTTTCTCTCTTGCTTTCTGAGGGTGTAAAAGATGCGAGAACGATATGGGCGCGAGCAATAAATAGATAATTGGTGATATTAAAAAAAGTCGACAAGTATTTAATTACATCAAGCAAGGCGGAGCTGCTAAGGAACCCGAGTTGGGCTCCTGCGTGCCGCACCCAGTGAGGACAAGGCTGAGTAAAGAAGCATACAATGCAAGATCACGAAACATATGAGACATTTCGTGTGTGCGGGCGTTTGTGAATGTGTGTGTGTGTGTGTTTGTCCGCATTCTTCTCTAGAAAAGTGAATTCATATACTCTCATGAGCAAAGACCAAACATGTAGACGTGCCTAGGAATGAACAAAGAACAGAACGTAAGCTCAAGCAGAAAGAAAATTCCGATACCATAAAGCAAATAAATCAGTCCGCCAGTCTAAGCAGAGCCAACTCTTACATGCATGTCATTTCCTGCCCCCAGCACACACATTCGTGGAACTCGGCAAGCAAAGCATGCACCTTTATAATAAATATCCTGCATGGAAGCGGAGCTACATTATCGCACGAAATTGTGAAAGCTGTTCAGTCATTTATTAGAGGCGACGACGTTGTGAGCCGGCCCCGTACGTTCCCTTATAGATCTGGAAATTCCAAACACTACGCGCTTGACTCTAAGCATGGGACATTCTCCGCTCGCGTTCGTGCTTCCACAATTTCCGTTGAGTAATCATGTGCGCTACGCATTTCCATGCTCGATTATTTATGCTGATGTCTTATTCCCGTGTCACACAGGGGCGTCCACCTTCGCTCTTTCATCGTTCCGTGTGGTATGTTTCTACAAACAGCTAAAGAACGTAACTGCCGCCTGTTCCCATTCTTTCCAGAACCTTACGTTGGACCGGCTTAGTATCGATCCCACGTACTTCGCCAATAGAAGTCCTGAATAAAGTGCTTTCGCTCCTGTTTGTCAGCGCACCACCACACTTATATGCACTTGCTGTAGGAACGCTAGTAATACAGATCAGTTCATAAGGAGAACAGACAAAAAAGAAAGATAAGAGAATGTTCTCGGGGCAGAACGTATAAAAAGGAAGGACGAAGGATTCCCCGATGAGTCAGTGTGTGGCGTCTTCAGATATACTGTTCTCTGGAGAGATGCAGCGGAACGCTATGTGTGCTCTGGAGACGGCTGTTGGCGTCCTTGAGAGTGTTTGTTTGCTGCTCTGTCTGATGGCTGGATCGAGTCACATGGGAACTGAAACGGGCAGAATATTGCTCAAGTGCTCATGAAAGTAACGTTCGCGTATGTGTTTGCCGGAGGAGCAGCATCCACGTCTACATGCCATATTTGAGACATAGTTCCGACTCATGTAAGCTATTGATTATCAACTCTCTTGTACCAACTTAGTATACATTTTGACGTTCACGGAAATATATATATATATATATATATATATATATATATATATATATATATATATATACATATATATATATATATATATATATATATATATATATATATATATATATATATATATATATATATATATATACATATATATATATATATGAGTCTGAAGTTGTTCTTTCCTTTTGACGCCAAAACGTATTCCTCTCTTTAGAAGACGCTATTCTGTGAACATCAAGATGTATACTAAGTTGGTACAAGAGAGTTCATATATATATATATATATATATATATATATATATATATATATATATATATATATATATATATATATATATATATATATATATGTAGAGAGAGAGAGAGAGAGGAGACTAAGCTTGCCCCACCTCCCGCAAGTTGTTTTTTCATCCACTTTCATTTCCATTATTTATCCTCTCTTTCTTTCAATTAGTAAGTACAAGTAATTTCCCCTGTGTTGTCCTTGGTGTCCTTGCTTTTTGGCTTCTTACGATATGACTATATATATATATATATATATATATATATATATGAGTGTATGATCTGATTGTCATGACTTGACAATAATGAGCATTGAGCCCGAGTTGTCCTTCTTGAATGCATTGATTTTACCCTTGCAGGCAACTTCGTTATTGTGACCTGTAAAGTACGCACTACCGCAGTCACTCTTGCGCTGTGGTGATGACGATCGCGCCCTTCGGGCCAACTGGAGTTAAATGAAATATGTTTTACGGACAATTAACGCTCTGTACTACACTATGAATGCTAAGCAGCAACTCTTCTTATTTATGGTCCTTTCTGTCTTGATCTTTGAGCGTAAGTGGCTCTGTCCACTCCTCTACACGCTGTACACCTTCAGCTGGAACAACTACAGGTGGTATAACTCACGTTGTTCTTATATCGAATAAATATAAATTCACATATCCTAGTGTGTGTCTATAGGCCTGTATTAAACCACTTAACCTACTTATAGGCTGGTCCTGTTCACTAATAATATCTGTGCACTGTAGATTATCAAAACTTTTAATAAACTGTATTTTTAGTCTACTGTGGGCCATTGCCTCCGAAAGGGTGGTTCTCAGTTTTTGACTAAAAAAGGTTTTTTTTCTCTTTCTTTCTTTCTTCTATTCTTACGTTACAGGGACATGTCGGATAGTTATGCATATACCAAGTATACACTATTTTGTATTAACGCTGCAGCTGTTCAAGCTATAATTTTAGTTCCGTGCATAAGCCCTTCGCTCTCTTTCTATTATGTAGTTTATAGTGTCTTCAATAATGTTTGCATCCTTTAGTCACTGAATCGATATCTAATTTTCTGTTCCGCGCAGCACTGATACATTTCGCATCGTTCTAAATGTTTTAGTCGTATTCGGGGACCATAGAAAAGTAGGCACACAGGCTGCTTCAAGCAATAGCTCTTCTTTCCGCGGCCATACCATATCAACCGCTTTGCATCCATTTTACAGCAGGGCTATTCCATTATGACGCAGTCCCTTAGGGACGGTGTCTGCAGGGGTATTACACAAAATGGGACAGAAGTCAGACGAGGCGCATTTTTTTCTTTTTTTTTTTTGACGTCACGCTACCGACAATCTCTTGGCGTATTTGATCGTAGCATGCCATCCTAGAAAGAACCTAAATATTTGAGGACGTTCAAGCCACGTTGTCGTCCCAGGAAAGTCATGGCTGGCTGCTTTGCGACCTCGCGCTGGCTTCCTTCATTTATTCCCGCCTTTGTCTCTGAAAGTAAAGTGAAGGTAGCAAGGAAGTGCCTTTGCTGTTTTCGCTGCAAAGTTGGTTCATATGGTCTGTTCTTGGCATCTCTAAGGGCACATGTCCGCTTTCAGCTCCGGGACTCCTTTAGTAACGTGTAAACATCCAGGGTAATGCTAACGGTATTAGACTAAGTGGTATGAATCACCCCGACATCCGAATTAAGTTTGAACCTCTGAAGCCCTAAACTTGGTTCTACGGAAGCCACTGAGTTAACCTGGTTAGTAACAATTGCGAATTTCGAACTATAGTGTTGCCGAACCAATAATGTGTGCAAGCACCCACCGACATTTTCTAGAAACAATCACAACAGCAACCAACCACTTTATTTTCCCTAAAAACCCTTATTGTGGTGTTACATAAGGGGTGCGTTTTACATAACGCAGGCATTCACAGTAGTTGCAAAAGTTGACCTGCAGGCTACAGCGGCGATATGGTGGAGAAGGGCGTTCCAGTCAGTTGCTGCTCGTAAAAAGAATGATTGGGTAAACACAGTGGTACGGTCAAGTGGACGTGAAAGTCATTGAGTAACCAAATAAGTTGGGGGAAAGCATTACGTCACGCAGCTAGCCTCGGGAAACGAACGTTCCGTGAAGCCCATACACTTGCTCAGTGGTGGTTCAACCCGTGACCTCTTGCGTCGAAATCACGGAGCAAGAATCGAGATTTGCTCAGATGTTTGGTTTCCAGTATCAGTTATGCCAGTAGTTTTTATTCAGGGCGCTCTTCTTCAGCTGCCCTGCCTTGGCTGTGCCTGCAGAGCGGGAACACTAAAACCAACCGCACGATTCGACGTAAGATCACGTGTCAGGCCACTAGGTTTGACTTCAATCCTGTTGCGCGATGCTCCCTCCTAACGTATTCCTTCCTACATGCTTGAAGCCGATGACCGATGCGAGCGCAAACGTATGGTTCCTGTCTAAGTGTTGAATAAAAGCACTAGTGAAACAAGGCAAGGCTGGCGATGGGATGGCGAGTAGAATGATTAGACAAACCGGACTGATATATTAGAGGTGATATGATAACGTTGTAGAAGTTTGATAGATGAATGAATTTGGTGGCCTTGTTTTGTACAGCTTCGAGAGCATATCAGTTCAGTTCTGATAAGCGAAGTGTATGCTTGTAATTTAAAATGTTGTGGGGCATCATGTAGGTGACGCTTTAAGAAGCCTAGTGTTCTATCAGCTGGTGATATTAGGTTATTTATATGCAAACGCCACAATACATCGTGAGAAATAGTGACTCCTAAGTATTTATATGACTATACAAGGTCAACTGCGGAATTATAAATTGTGTATTGAAACAAAGGTGTGCGGCGTCGGTGAAAAGCCATATACTTCGATTTGTTAAAGTTTAGTGCCATGAGCCACCGCAAACGCCAATTTTGCATGGGGTTTTGGTCTGCCTGTAGGTATTCTCGGTCAGAAAGGCTTGTTACTGAGCGGTAAATAATACAGTCATCTGCGAACAGGCGGATGTCACAGGATAGATGCTGGGGTAGGTCGTTAATGTAAATGAGAAATAACAACGGACCGAGGACGGAATCCTGTGAGACTCCGGAGGTGACTGGAAATGGGTCGGAACACTGGCTATACTTCATTTAATCGACACAGTAGCCTTATTGTCAGAAGTTGCCGCTATTTTGATGAGTCAAATGGGTGTTTTGTGAGCCACAAGTCGACTCACACTTTCCTATTGATTGTGCCTGCTGCGCTTGAGTACTCCGTGAATTCAGCGAAAATTTGTACACCGGTCTACCACGGCACGTTCCACCCAGAAGACTTCTATCCCACCATGGAATTTTCATCGACCCGATGATCGTACGGAAGCACTGCCTCTCCTACCTCGTCGCTCCGAACTAGTCCGCAACAAAGCGGTGAGCTCGCCCTATTCGCAAACCCTGCTCAAGCCTAAGCTTCTGCACGCGTGAACCAACGCTACTCGGCGATTTGTCGGTTGAGGAGCTGCGATGAGGAGTTAAACTTTCCCCGTCATCTGTGGCATATCGCATCATAATATGCGATTGTGCAGACTTTAGGCGACATTAACGCCGGCGACTGACAGAAATCGCGCTGTCGGCCATGGCTGGAGACCAAACAAGAAACTACGAACAGAGACCGACGTTCACACCCTCGAGCACGATCGGCCCAATCCACCGAAATGACTGGCTATTGGTGAAGTTCGTTTCTGCTCGCACCTCCATCGCCAGGTACAATAATGTTCAGCGTTTTCAGGCGCCTTGCGAAGCTGGTTGGTTCCCCAACTTTGTGATCCTGCGGTCGCGGTGCTGAAGAATCGATCAGTGAGTCGCTTCACGAAATCGGTCGCTGTGCGACCAACTTGTTCGTGCCGACAGAGCGAGCGCATTCACTGCTGTTGTTTCCTAAATACACGTGCCGACGTCACCAGTTTCCGAGTACCAGTCACTCGCGTGAAAAGCCCCGAACAAACCTCCCGGCACGCAAGTAGCACAAGAACACGGTGGTTGGTGCGTCCGGCACCAAATTACACATTGCTACACGAACTGCGTCTTACTTTGCTGTGTCTCCTCTCATTCTTGCCAGCGACCGCACTGGGTCATCCCTCTGATCGAGTCCTCGCTCTCGCTCAAGGCGCACCCGCCGTGGTTGCTTAGTGGATGTATGGTGTTGGGCTGCTAAGCACGACGTCGTGGGATCGAAGCACGACCACGGCGACCGCATTTCGATGGGGCGAAAGGCGAAAACACCCGCGTACTTAGAATTAGGTGCACGTCAAAGAACCCCAGGTGGTCCAAATTTCCGGAGTCTGCCACAATACGGCGTGCCTCAAATCAGATCGTGGTTTTGGCACGTAAAACCCCATAAAATAATTTTTTTTCCTCAAGAAGCGTTCGTTGCGCTACAAACTTCTCGAACGTGTGTCGCCAATTCGATAGCAAGACAGCCTTCTTTGATAAGGGTGGTATACGCGACGTGAATAGTGCGTGAATCATTCTGGAATCTGCGACGGCCGCGCTTGCCGCCTTCGCCGACGTTACAGAACTTCTGCTTTGCTTCTACAAAGCATGCTCACCCACTTAGCCGCTCCGTTCCTCTCAATTTTATTTTTCTCCTAGTGTTTCTGTACCCGCGCACAGTCAAAGACTGTTGACGCGGTGCGCACATGCGCTTGGATCAGCTGTGCTTCGATGCTCGGACTAATTGCGCGCGACGTCGTACCTAGACATCACCATCCTGCAAGCGGCGCTCTCAACCAATCCGGATGTGCTTGTTTAGGCACCACCAGAAAAATATCATCCCCGGCTAATACAGGTCTTCACCGTAATACGTATCGACGAGGGCACATTGTTGATCTTGCTTCCGGTGGCCTTTGCTTCATAGGCTATAGCCACTGTTACAACGTTATCGCAAGACGCGCCTGCGTGCGTAGCAGCGCTCCTGAATGTTGTCGCCGATTCTATAGCGAAATGATCTCGTCTAATGAGGCCGCGTGCTATACGCGAATAAGGCTGTACATTCTGGAACGTACGGGAGCACTATAAGGATTATACTTAAGGATTAGACTGTACAATGAGTAACGTATAAATAGCCGACGTACTTGACCCGTGTAATCAGGTTTGGACGACCGACGACGGCGCTTGCCGCTATCGTAATGTTTTGAGTGTCACTCCTCATATTACATACAATGCATTGGTTACACACCTTCTTTGATTGCTGGAAGGACCCTTGGAAATCATCTTCTGTTAGTGATGTCGCTTCCTTTTGAAGTTTCGTAACATCGCCAAAGTTATACCCTCAGAGCACCAGTTAGCATTCGGCTAAGACAAAAACAAAGTCGCAGGGTGTTAAAGCTGGCGAGTACGGAAGGTGTTTTAGCACAGTCATAAAATTTATGGGGAAAATTTCGCGTGCTATCATTGCAGAGTGCGCAGTGGCATTCTCCTAGTGCAGAATCCAGCGTCCCTCGTTCGACAAATTTGGTCGCACGCGGTGACGCGGAGCCCATGATCTCTCAGACGTTTCAGGACCTCCACGCAGGAAGCTACGTTGACGGTTTGACCTTCAGGTTCATATTTGCAATGCTCAATTACATGGCAGTCGAAAAACACGGTCAGCATGACTTTGATCTTTGCTCTATTCCTCCGCGCATTTCTTGGCCTCGGCTCGTGTTTCTTTTTCCACTCCTTGTCTTCAGCTCGATGTCGCATTCGTAAGACCAAGTATCGTCGCTGATGACGTCAATGACGACCCTTTGCAAAAGTTCATCGCTGTCGTCTTATGTTTCCCAGTCAACGCAACATTCTTTTCGTCGCATACTTTGCTCAGGAGTCAGCCGTTTCGACAGCATCTTAGTGCAAACCGTCTCCATTTCCAGATTTTCAGTCACAATCCGGTGAAGAGACAAATTTCACAAAACATTTCTTGCTTCTACTATTATTCTAACAGTCATTCGGCGGTCACTGAGCTCAATTGAATGCACAGTATGGGCATTTTCATCTTGGCACGGGGTGGAGGGGTGTCTTGACCTTGCATTGACGTTGGAGGTTTTTCCGTCTTGCCCGAAAACACTGCACCCAATGGAACACAGCTATTCATTTTAGAGAATCCTTTCCATAGGCCTGTTGCGACAGCTGAACTCCTGCACTCCAATTTCACGAGGAATTTTATATTGATCATTCGTTCCGTCTGCTTGTCGAGCCTCACTTCGGCTGACTAAAAATGGGTCGCACAAAAAAGTTCCCGCATAAAATTCGACCTGGCAATATACAGCAGTCCGGTAAGTACTAGGGGGCAATCCGGCCCTTTAAAGTGGAAAAAGTGAGAGAGTGGTGCCGCTGAACACCGCTCCCATTTTTTGCTGACTCACTGCATACACTTTTGGGACAAACCTCATATATATATATATATATATATATATATATATATATATATATATATATATATATATATATATATATATATATCTTACACGAGAGAGGGAGGGGAACCGCGGGTCTCTATTTTGTTAATCATGCCCAGACAATGAAGCCAAGGAAAGCATCGTGGAAACTAGTGGTAGTTGAACATGAAATGTAGAAAAAATAAAGAAAGGGAAATGAAAGTGGACGAAAGGATAACGTGTCGTCGGTGGGAGCCAATGACCACTGAAATTCAACTTTATTTGACGAAGCGTACCGTGTAATTACATGAACTGTTTGGAGACCCGTAGCCAAAGGCTAGTAATGGGTCAAATAATGAATTACCGTGTTTGATGCCAGTATTGATTTTCGTACAAACGCTTAAAACAATCATCAGGAATATTTACGCTAAGCTCACTGAGGTTAAATATAAGGAGGGAAAAGAAACGAAGATTGAGAACATAAAACGCTGAAGTGCAATATATCAGAAGTTGGTTAATAGGGGCGTTTCGAAATATTCTTTGACAAATCACCCACTCGAAAGCTGTAGTCAGAGAAACAAAAATATACTTATACCTAGGGTGCATATATAGGGTGTCCCAGCTAAATTTAACCAGAGCTTAAAAATATGAAAATTCCACGTAGCTGGACAGAGCAAAGGTAATGTTGTTTGCCGCCGCTTGGAGGTACTCAAACGATTTGTTTTTCATTCCGCCTAATTATAGGTGCTTAGCCTTAACTAATTAATCAGCTTCTCAAATATTATAAGTGGATGAAAATTGTCAATGAGAAAATTGTAGACAGACATGAAAAAGTGCCGGTACAGCTTTCCGTTGGTCAATGCGTGATACATAGAAGTGTTTTTCTGAGCGTGAACGAAGCCCGCGAATACGCGCTAAGTGCCTCGAGAGGCCAGTCACGCTGCAATGTTGCGTGAATTTGCGGGCTTCTTTCACGCTCGGAAGAACACTTTTATGTGGCACGTATTGGGAAACGGAAAGCTGTATCGGGAGTTTTTCATGTCGCGCTACAATTTTCTCATTGACGCTTTTAATCTAAATATAATATTTGAGTTGTTTAATTAATTAAGGCTAATTATCTCATTCGACGAAATAAAGAAAACAATCTGAGTATCTTCAAGCGATGGCAAAGAACGTTACCTTTGTTCCGTCCAGATACGTGGCATTTGCATATTTTTAAGCTCTTGCTAAAGGTAGCTGGGGCACCCTGTACAATTACGGGAAAGGGGGACACAAGTGAAAACAGTGTCATGGTAACACAATTAAGAATAATAAAAACTTTTTCGCTAGAATATTGAAGTTGTGTTCTTCTTCTAGTTCTATAGTGGTAAAGAATTCTATACTTTAGCGCCATTAACTAGGATTCAATGCTCACGCGTAGGAAGGAAAGAGAAAAGCAGAAGGCAGGGAGGTTAACCAGAATAATGTCCGGTTGGCTACCCCACACTGGGAGAATGGGAAAGGGCAAAACAAGGATGACAGGGAGAGAGAGGAGCGAAGGAAAGAAGAAAATTAGCGGTGAGTTCGCTGAAGCGTGTGTTATAATAGTAATTGCACTAATAGTCACAGACGTTCACACAAGCCCGTCGTCCTCAAGAAGCACAAAAGTGACTTCACCGCTTTTATGGGCCGACAACGCTTTCCGTGCAACACCTGCACGGAAAGCGGCCCATTCTCCAGTTTTTGGAAAACGTTAGCAAGTTCTTGTCTTTCTGGGGCATATCGTGGACAGTGGCACAGCAGGTGGTCGATATTTTCTTCGGTGCCGCAGACCTCGCATGCTGCACTGTCGGTCACTCCAATTACGCACAATTCACGTACATTGTGAATTAGAGGCTAAGTAAAGTGATAGGACCCAATTATGGTCACACGGAGCAGCGTCCGGAACCGGGACGTGGGGAGAGGGTGACTATGTCTCGCTATACTGTTGCTGACCAGAACAGTTTTCAGCTAACGTTGAAATCAAGTGGCAGTACCGGCATGTTAGGAAACGTTGGTTTCCAAGGATGACATATGTCGGAGTGTGCGATTATTATTTTACGCACTGCTCAAGACAGGTGGTGCAAGTCCACGCCCATGATTCGTTGCAGTATGTGAAATCGACGGTATAAGTGCGAAATATTGGGTATATACGCTCTCGTTGTCAAAGCAATTTCAAGCGTTTATAGATAATTACAGCCCACTAAAAGACTACTGCATAACGTGTCGATGTGGTTCTACCAGTTTAAATTACAATCGCTTGTGTGGACAAATAAGTGCACTCGAGCAAATCGTCATGAAGTTTATATGAGCTACAAGTACATCCACAGGCTTGTGTCGCGAGTGAACACTCGTGCTTTCTTTTCTGCATTAATTCTGTTGGTTTAATTTCGGCAAACCACCTAGAAGTGCTGTTCAACTCTGCGTTACTGTCCAACATCTTGGACATAAGCTCCTCTCGCTGTTATATCTAAATCACCGGCATGCATCAGCATTTGTGCAGATCTCAGCGAAGGTACCGAAACTGATCCTCAGGGCACACCTGTGAGAATCATAGTTCAGGTGCCGACATGGATTTATTCATTAAGACTATACCTGACGGCGGTATTGTAAAAAATCTTTCGAGCTATTCCGCAGCCTGTATTAGAGTTTATCAGGACGTGGTATCAGCCACGGTATCGAACACTTCTTGAGGATAAGAAACACCAGTGCGACGAGCATGGTACCTAGTGCTGCGTAATGTACTTTGATGAGAGACAAGACTGCAGTAGATGTAATTTTTTTTTTTTTTTTGACAAGACGAGCGATGCTGTGGACATGTTTCGTTGTACTTTTCTAGAAATTTATAAATTCGTGTCGCAAGAATAGTTTCATGTTAATTAGGATACTCGGGACAGACATCTGTCGACAGAGAGAGAGAGAGATCTGAGCTGTTGATCCCTCTTAAATACTGGTGTGGCCTTGGCCGCTCTCGGCGACGATGGGTACCCACAACCGCTTAGCAAATGGTTGAAGATGTGGCACAATGTTACAGGACGTACGCTTACCGCCTTTACAGGCGATAGCAAGTTGGTTTTTCGCACTGTTTCGTGCCATCCTGCCGGAAACCTCTGGTGCAACATGTGCCAAATTAAGCGTAAATAAAACGAAGGATCCGACCAAGGATGCAGATCTGGGGAGACGACAAACCTGGGAGGCAACCGTCCTCATTCGCCGAGCGCCCACTGGACGGCACGACGAAGCCGCACGGCAACGGACACAGGGACGGGATTCACCAAGACACGTAGTGGCTGCCTATTGCTAGCGCCATGAGTCAAAGTGCCCCTTGTCGCGGAGGAAGACCATGTACGTCAGTGGCCCCGTTCGCAGAAACCATGCTATAACGCACGATACCTTGTTTATACAAAGGTGTTTTGAATAAAAGAAAGCAAGCAACTTGCTGCTACGTATAATATAATGAACGGCTAGACTGTGGTAATTTCTAATGTTATAATAGTGGTAGAAAAAAATGGGAGCTAAGTGACGATCATAATCTCTGAAGATTTCGAGTTAACCCAGGACGATTTAGGGGGCTGCCACGAAAGCCATTCAAAAACATTTAGTCTCTTAGTTCCATAACTGCATGCAAGCTGCTTGCTTGTGGCAGACGTGAAATAGGCGAAAGAGTAACGCGAGAATACGCACGCGAGAGAAGCGAAGCGTGTGCGAGCGCATATCAAATACACTGGGTCTTTCAAGCGCAAGCCACGTGAAACGTGCCGACGCTGTCTTCCCGGACCTCGCTTCACCCCAACTACTATCGGCACGTTTTCAGAAACTGGAAGGGGCTGGAAAATCCTTCGACGCTGGCGTGGAAGTGCATCAGGTGCATGTACGTCGTATTGAAGCCCTCGCACGTGAGTCGTATGTCCCAGTTGTCCATGTCGAGGTCGAAGAGAGCGGCGCAACGGTCCAGTGATATCTTCCGGCGCGCCTTGGTTACGGCGTCGTGCGACACGATGGCCTGCAGTGTCTCCCTCTCGTGGAACAGGTAGAACACGTCCGGCCGGTCTGAGTGCGGGTTGACGACAAAGCAGTCGCTGTCCAGCAGGCTGTAGCGGCATGGTTTTGTCATGTTGCCGCACACGTTGGACACTTGGCCCCTAGCGTGCAGGCCACTCAGACTGGAGTCGACGTCGTAAGAGCGAATGCTGGCCCTCTGACCGACTTGCCCCACCACCGACACCTTCAGTGGGGACAAACTGTAGCCGCTGCACACCTGGGCGAACAAGAGAGGAGACCAAAGTTGGCATTACTTGCTTTAGCAACGACAGACTCGGTCGTTCGTTGTGTCGGTTAGTTTGCGTTGTTCATTAGTTAGTTGGTGAGGTGGTTGGCTGGTTAGTTAAATTAATCAGTCATTTCGTTAAGTCAGTCAATCAGTAATTTATCCGAAGAAGGTATATTTATAGGAACATGGAAACTTGAGGCGATCAAAAGTGGACGAACAACTAGCTTATCAACAATGACTAACAAGAGAAGTTTCAGCCTTGAGCCAATGCTTTCACGTCCGGAGGACCCTTCTTTGCCAGAGCCATGACGAAGACAAGTTCCTTGATCAAAAACTTTCGCTCCATGGTTGAGTTTCTCTTCGTCGCCCAGTGTTCATCAGTCGGTAGGTCAGTCGGTCGGTATAACCTTTATATTTATGTCGCATTCATTCAAGGGCGCTCCAGGAAGCGTATGTACTGTTAGAGGCTCACAGGAACTCGGTGAAAAACTTGCGCCCTACCTCCCCCTCCTTACAGTCTTTCATACGTTTGTCTTGGTTCACTGTAGTAGAATAAACGACGTTACTTTCAGCAGAAGCATTTGATTTTGTCATGGCCAAATTTTATCTTCTATTCGATCACCTCTACAGTGCTCTCGCTCTACCTGGGTTATACCGCCGCAGAGGCCTACTAATTCATGCTGGACCCCACAACTTACTCTTGAACACAAACGCATCCATTCGCTACGCCGACGCTTCCAAATAACTACGGGTCCCTTACTCCGTCACACCTTTGAAGACCATTATTATGACGCTCATGCTAACTATAAAAATGAGCATAGATCGCGCGAAACGTGCTGCCTCCAAGTCCATATATAATCTGACTTACCCAAACGTAATATTTTTGGTCTACGCTCTCGTGTATGTTTTGATAAGCTTCCCATTGAAAATCAGCTCTCCCCTCCCCCTCCTACCCGATGGCTGTTTTACGTCAAGTGTGCTTGATTCTGCCCGTTTTCTGCCCAACGCACAGATATCTATGGACCCCTATGTGACGATTACCACACCCGCCTACGCATCGCAACTACCATGCCGCACAAAACCACGGAAAAAGACCTTCCATTCACTGCTGGTCAAATTGAACATGCACTCAATTCTGGCAACATAAGTGCTGCACCTGGTCTCGATGGGCTCACTCTTTCCATGCTAAAAACAACTTTTTCCTATCATCTGACCTTTTTCCTCTTTTTTTTTTTAATCACTGCTTAAATTTACTTCCCCACCCTTAGGCGTAAAGGCCGTATTATTTTTATTGCAAAACCCAAGCACCTTCCCGACTCTCCGATCGCCCCATTGTTATGAAATCATTATTCGGTAAAATACTCAAACGCTTATTAAATTCCCGCTTTTTATTATTTTCTCTATTCCAAGACCTCTTTCATAAGAATCATTTCTGTTTTACCCATGGAAAGAGTGAGCCCATTGCATTATATCGCCTTAAGAAAACACTTGACACTTACAAAGACCAAAAACTACACGGCATCCTCATTTCTTTGGACTTTCAATGCGCTTTTGACAGCGTTTGGCACCCTGTGGTTCTCCGCTTTTTAGGTTCGCACAACTGCTCCCATAATTTGTACCACCTTCTGAGATCATTCCTACATAACCGCACACTCACGTTCCGCTAGCAAGCCGGCGAGCTATCCGCCGCACCTAAGTTAGGCTGCGCCCAAGGTTCGCCTATTAGCCCGCTTCTTTGGAACATTCTGATACATGATCTACTTGAACTTTTCTTTCATTCAGACGGTGTTCTTTCGAGACTTATGCCGACGACACTGTCGGCATAAGGCGTGGTAGTTGCTACACGCATTTCACGTTCAATGATCACCTAAAGTACCTTCGAACCAAGTCGGGTCTCCTCTCTTCCCGTCTCTTCTTCTTCAGGGGGCACTATTCGCTGTCTCCATCTGTTATTCGTCTCCTCTACAATCAGGTTCTCCTTCCTTAACCTACGCATCCCCTGTCTGGTGGCCGACATTTCCTATGTCTTGATTCAAACTCAAAATTACTGCTATTAAAGGCACTTATTAGCAATAACAGGTGCATGTTGCACGACGCGAACGTCATCTCTGCAGGTCTTAGCTAATGCGCTTCCGCTTCCCATAGAAATGGACCTCTTAAACGCTCAGTTTTCGTTATTTACGTTTAAAGCCTTCACTTTCTATGGCCCTACCGCATACAACCCAGAGGACATTCAATGCCCTTTCAACCCTTGGAATCTTCATCCCGGTCTAAACACGGCTTAATTTTTTGTTTTACCGCGTTGAACTCACTCAGATCCACACGGTAACAACTCGTCCTGTTTACCAGCTGTACACAGATGGTTCATATGCTACACATTCCGCTCATTCTGCTATCGTACTCTTCAACCCTCATAGTGAAATTACTAAAGTCGGCAGATACAAAATCATTGGCGCCACTAGTTTTTATTCTATAGAGACGCACTGTTAGAAGCCGTAGTACATATCTACACTTTGCCACTAAACACTCTCCTAAACATTTACTCAGATTGACTCTCATTACTTACCGCGTTGGCTAATCTAAAAACAACCAATGCTTATGCACATGAAATCAAGCACTTGCTCATCTCTTCTTTGCGCCGTGTGGCACTCTCGGTGTGCCAGCGCACAGAGGTGTCGACGACAATGAGCTTGCCGACCTCACTGCCAATTTCGCTGCGTCACACGGTTTAACCCGATTCATTCTTGCTCCTCCGACCTTGGTAAAAACGAGGATGGGCGCCACATCCTACGCTCAGTGGAATGCGGCTCGGACGCTCGATAGTTCCGATACGGAACTCTTCAAATGGATTCCGACTATTATTTGCATAAAAACCTTTTTCCCGCCCCAAAAAACCGATCGTCCATCTCATCATGGCCTCCGCCCGGTTACCCTCCTATTGTTTCCGTTTCCATCTCTCGCCGACATGCACTGACATGCAACACTTTCTTTAATGATTGCCATTTGAAGTTGCCAGATCCCTTGCCTGCTCAAAGACAACCATGCGGTTACCCTAACGCCTGCACATTATAAAACGCCGCTAACAGACAAACGGGAGAGAGCAGTTTTGATTGGACTCTACCGCCTTATATCTTTATTCACATTCAATACGTGGCATTAGATGAACATACCATGCACGAGTTTTTCATCCTCATTTTTTCTTCTTTCTTCCGCTTTATTTTCTTTGATCTCCTTTTCTTCTCTGTTCTCAGCTTTCGTTCTGCAGTCTCCTCGTTTATGCCATACAAGGTGAAGCTTGTCTTCGAGGACACTAAAGACGAAATGACTGATTTCATTACCCCTACTTGTCAACTTCAGGCATCTCGTCTGCACCTGTACGCACCAGTTCGCTTTTACTACCCTGGTACTTCTTTTCACCCACACGCCTTTTTTATCTTTTCTATCTGTCATTTGGGCCCCGGATTTATCTTACATCCCTCACATCCCTCAGTTCCAGCTTTTCTGTTCTACCTTCGGTGCGTAGAGTCATGCCAGTCCGTCAACCTGCATCAATCGTCTTCCCACAATGCCTAACCTGACCGGGCTCTGTTCATGGCGCAATGACCCGAAGATTCGGAAGGTTTTATTTTTATTTAATTTTTCTTCTTCTCACTGCTCTGTTATCCCCTCTAGTTGCTTCTTTTTTCCTTCCTTCCTTCTTTCTTATTACATCTCCTTCTCACATATTATTTGACCAATAAACCAACCGTACGGATGGTCCATACGCTACATACCCTCTCAATGCAGACTTTTTACTCATTGGCCATCATCTGTTTATGTTAACCACTAATTCTACTTTGGTACTTCGGCTACTCCTTGTAATTTTTTTATTCTACACAATTAGCTTTCTTGCTAAATTCTCTTTTGGGTTTCCTACCCCTTTTCATTTTCTTTTGATTGGCGTTAAACCTGCGATACCTTTGGTGGTGCGGGTTCCCTCACTTATATTTAAATTCGTTTTATGTATTGAGGGGATCAAAAATTTGCCCCAAACACCATGACAAACCTAAGGTCTGGAACGCATACCTTCATCTGCTGTTCTGGAATCATAGAAAGCGACCCGACGAAATCGGTCACTTTGTTGGCCAGGTCCGTGCATAGTTTATACGATGGTCTGCGTGGCAACGGCAGCAAGTGCGTCTCCACGATGACGTAGTCGACCGCGTTCACGAGCCCCTTGACCAGCGGACCTGCCACGGCGCGGTCAGCGGGCAAAATCAGCGTGACCAGTCCTTGGCTGATGGCGTTCGCTGAAAACCCCTTCGAAATGGCGTCCGCTATCGCAGACACGGTGGACAGGTCATCGTCACGACCGGTGACGCGGCACGCAGCTCCCGGACGCACCCAGTGCAGGGCGACGCCGTCCAGCGAGCGACTTCTCACCACCTCTATCACGTTCTTCGCGAACGAGGCCACCTGTCGCTGGTCTCGCGCAATCTCGGTCAAGCGCACACTGTCACTCTGGTACCCGCCGAGGGCCACGAGCAACTTCTTTGGCTCCGAGGAGCGCGACGAATCCAGCAGCTGACGCAGCACGGCCACGCCGTAATTGTCGTCGAACTCCGGGGCCCGTGACTCCGGTTGGTCAGCTCCCACTGCCATGGACCAGTACACGATGTTCCGGCAGTACTCGAGAGGCATGTTTTGCGGTGCATACGTCTGCTGAAGTGGGTCGAAAAATGGCTGGAAACGGGTCACGTTGTAAATGCAGAAAACAGTGTGCTTCGGCACCAGATGGAATGGCCGCTTGGGCTGAAATTGGACGCCGGCCATTTGTACGCGTAGCTGCGGTGCTTCGGTACAATTCGACGGCAGGGCTGGCCAGCTGGTGCTACCTCCCGGTGCATGCGGCGGCGACGGAACGTGTGTCCACGAGACTGTCGAGACCGGAAAGGAGCGGGAACGCGCCGTGTTCCTGCCTGCGGGCGGAGTTTTCATGTAAGACAGCATCACGAGACCCGCGGGCATCATGAGCGTACCGATAGTCACGACGCAGAGTGCCCAGGCCTGCGTGAACCGGAGGCGAGTCCTGGCTCTGCCCCCCGCCTGGTCCTCGGAATTACTTTCGACGCCCGGTGGCGGTACTAAGGGCGGCTGAGCTGGGCTCGGTTCGTCACCGGTGGTCGCAGCGGAGCGAGCAGCAGCAATGTTGGACGGTGGCTTTGCAGTGAGCGGTTCTCCTGACTGTGCCTGTAACTGCGGCGACGTCTTGCGCGGGGTGAAAATTATGACATCCGGCGCCAACACGTACGCCGGCACTCCTGGAAAGCCGGCGTAACGCCGCGCATTCTCAGCGGTCCCTGAGTGAGGCACAGGCGACGCGTTCGTCGTCCCTGCTACTGACGCGGGAAGGATAGAAGGCGAGGCCCGGTTCACCTCGCCCTGTCGGTGTCTTGCCGGAACATGAGAATGAAAGGAGGGTGGGACGTATGCGCTTGCCACTTTATAGAGGTCCCTGCGGGCAACGATGGCAGCCGGAAGGACTGGTGGTGAACCCAAATCTCCCAGCGGTGACTGGAAGCCGGACCACGGCGGTGACCCTGCTGCTAATGCTGGGGCGCCTGGCTGGCGCACTTCGAGGGGCTGGCCACGGACCTTGGCGCCTTGTCGTGGATGCGCCATCGCAAAGCTGCATGAACGCGAACGGCTTTTTCTCGTTCTTCTCCTCGCGCGACGGCGCGCGACAATGAAGCACGTGCACGTGCTTAGAACAGTGCACGCAGCGCGGGGTGCCGAAGAAACTAATTTCCGCAAGTGGAAACAGGTTGGTCTGTCTTGCGAGTTTTGTTTTGTAGGCTGTCCATAGCTTCAGAAACGTTCCTGGGACGACGACCAGTGCAGACGCGTGCACATCAGGCTCCACGTGATCTCTTTTTTCGGATGGTTCGTCCCCTGCAACCGTCCGAAAATTGCCACCTGCTTATAGGGGAAGTGCTCCGGCATCGGTGGTCACCACTTTCGCCAAAATCAGACCATGGGCGCGATAACGTAACTCTACTCCAAACGTAAGGTATTCCAAACTCCGGACGTCAAAATGACTCGGCTGTTCACGCGTATGGGGGCGGTTACCTGCGGCGTTTTTCAATCTGCCCAATCGGTAGCCTCCATCGTTGCCGGAAGCATGTTTTGCTTGTTCTTTACTTGCAAGGGGACCGTATAGCAACTAAAATTTAGATATAAACGTCTAATAAAAGAACAATTGTATGTCGCTGAGAGTAAAATTGTTTTATAATCTTTTGACGTAAAATAAGTCGGAGCGCGCTTGAAAGTAAACACCAATATTTGCATTTCTTCAAGTCATAGCCACACATGCGCCAATTCCGCATCCAATCCATTTTGCTACGCACATGTAAGATGGCGGCTCCGTGAAAACAGCTGATCGGTTCTGTGGGCCGCACTTGGCGTATTTTTGCCCGTAACGCTGCCCGATTAGATAAAATCTCGGGGTCCGGGATGTACTTTCGCGCGAGAAGAATTTTGGAAGCTGTGAACATCATGGAGACTGTGAAAGCCCAGTGCTCGGTGAGTAAACACATCCTTCTTTATTGTGCTTAATGACCAAGCAGTAGCATCTGAACATCTGCGGTGATCGCATGGTGGTCACTTAAGCTTTTGTTCACATAGGATACGCAAGAATCGATGAAGGTTGGAAGGCAGTACATCTGAACAGATAGCTGGTAAGTAAACGTTTTGAATCAACAGTCGTAACTATCTCCGAATGTAGGTCCTGATTTAAATCGAAGCTGGTCTGTAAGAGAGGCTCTTCTTTTTTCGGCTACACACTGCTGCGCAGTGATAGATTCCCCCTGCGGACTGTACAGATACTTCTGCTGGATAACTTGCACGAGAAAAGCTTTCATTTTTTGGTTACTGAATTGTGTTAAATTTGACGTAACACTTATGTATTGATAAAAACAACAACACATTAAATAAATGTAACCGTTATGTTTTAACGGCATGATGATATCTGAAACGGTACCATTTGCTGGTATTCATTCGCTGCGGACCGGCGAAAACTGAGCAAGAAAAAAAAAATGGCGGCTCCACCGAAAAGCGCGCGAGTTTCGGCGGCACATGCCACCATGCTCATTGAGTTTATTGAGCAGCACCCATACTTGGCGAGAGGTGCCACAAGTCTCTCGCCAAGTATGAGTGCTGCTCAAAAAAAAAAAAAAAAAACTCTCTGCGAAGAAGTCGCTGAGGGCTGAACGCGATCGGTCCGGCAGTCAAGACAGCCCGGCGCTGGCACCTGTATTGGGCACTCCTCTGTTACGACTGCCGGAGGGTTGCGGCTCAGGTGGGTGCCGAGAAGGTGCGCCCGCGGGTAGCAACATCTTCGTAAAGAATAAGCTCACGGTGTTCGTGCATTTGCAGGAAAACGGGAGGCGGGAAGCTGGGCGGCCTGGAGGGCCGCGTGCTTCAAGTCCTTGGAAGGACCCACCCAACCTCCGCTCCGGTAGATTTTTTTCTTCGATGACGCCGAGGTGCGTAGCGAATCTTTGTTGCTATGTTTACCAATTTGGGGCAGCTACACCGTTCGGTGATGGTGAATATTTTGTTGTTGTGTGCTTCTGTGTGTTTTCTTACAATTCAGCACACATGCCAGCACATGATATCCGTACTTTGCAGAAATTGAAATGCTGCCCCACTGCTGTTAAAGCAATGCGGTTAAGAAACGCCTTGTGATGGATTGCATGGCTCGTTCATCCGTAAAGCATTAGTAACGAGTAGTGAAAGCTCTAAGTCATTAGTATGTCACATGCTGCGTTAAAAATGTACTGTAGAAATTGAATATCTATAAGTAAAATAGACATTGCAAACAGTTGATGGAACTGAATCCCATTATGTCCACTGTACTTTATTGTTCCAGCAGGACAGCTCCAGTGACGAGGAACGTCCTGCTGTTCCCGTGCCCCCTGCCCCGCCAGCAGCTGCCCACGTGTCCATTGGCACCGAGCCAGGCACAAGTGGCACTGCATGTAAGGCACTTTAGCAGCTATTGCAATACGAACACATCACTTAAAGCAACAAAGCAGTGTCCGTTACAACCTTTTAAACAGAAATTATGTATTTCTGTTATTTACATGGCAAAGAAAAAGTGCCTGCCTAAATGTCACTGCAAAATAGAACAATATTCTGTTCGACTATTAATACCATTTGTCACGCAGCTTCTGTAGCGTACAAGCTGAAATTACTGTCAGTGTAGCATTTTATAATGCTGTAGTGTCTTTTTGTTTATGCAAGTGTACTGTTCATTTTGTGAATGGTTTGTGGCTGGAATTACTTTTCTCGGCTTCCACTTGATAATGAACCAGTGAAGTCTCTACGCGGGACGGAGCAAATTATTTTTATCCTGTTTACTGATCTTATTATTTAGGACCATCAACTCGGCAGTAGCCCCGCAGGCCACCTCAGCAACAGTCACTTGAAGATGCGGCCTGCAGGGCAGCCAACGAGTATGCGCGACAGGGGCAGCTGGCCGAGGCTGCTAACGCGGAGGCCGCGAACTTCCACTAGCTGCTGCTGCAACAAAATAGGCAGGTACGTACAACTTCACCAGGTCATTTTTTAAGAGGGGATTAGTGCGCATGGTAGTGTACGTTACAACCAGATTATACATGAGAGGCATCTGTAGTCATTGGGCTCATTGGCTCATGCACGTTTATATATCTCATTTGAGGTGTTCTTTAACACACAGCAACTTACAAAACATTTCCATGGTTGCATGTATCACCACAGCGTGATCATCTTTTGTATATCAATTCAACTAGTCACCAACACTGTCTTCTTGCAGGCAGAGGCGGCTTGGTAGGATTTGCTACTTTTAACATGTTTTTAACATAACAGACTGTACCAGTTTGCACAGCCATTTCTCATGTCGTATGTATATGATCTCGCTGCCCTCAAGAGTATCCTTGCTGAAACTATAACGCTTGCAAACAGTGCGAAACATTTACATTGCATAAGCTGTAGCTGAAGTAAGTGAATTTGTTTCGCAGCGTCATCAGCAGCTGGTGGAAGAGCTGAAGGCGTCCCGTGTGGTCCAGCAGCGGCTGGCAGCGGAGATGCGCGGTTTGCGGGAGGCCACTGGCCTCATCGCGATCACGCTGCGCCAGCTCCTGGCTGCCCTGGCGCATGGCCTCCGCGAGCCGCATCAGCCATGGGGGATAGGGGTTTCTTTCCCACCCCCCATATCATCCTTTAGTGCTAAGAGGTGCAAGAGTTGCCTATCTTTCCGTTCAAATCACCGCTGCAGCATTTGGTGGTGGTGCCCACACGTCCTCACAAGTTGTTGTGACGAGTTGTAGCCAGCGTTTTGAAATGATGTGCAGGTCATGCATGACCGTGGCAGCGAAAACTGGTAGTGCTGTGATCTCACTTTAAACAAGAACGCACATTTTTTGTATGTAGCACTAAAGGATGATATAACTGTTTTCCGTACATTCCTGTCCCTACGTCATTATTTTTTTCACAATTTCATTTTTATGTGTATTTTTACTTGCAGTGCAAGTTTGTCCAAGTGTGGCATTATAAAATATATGTCGAATTTTTTGAATATTTTCGTTAGGTTTTGTTTGTTTTTCCAAGGAAGATGTACACTATGCAGTCACTTTTATGTCAACTTCAACATTGTCTCGCACACATATAGGTGCACTTAACTAGAATGCTGTGATAACTGAATTGAATTTTCATGCCATATGTATGTCATGTTTGTAATGTCAAACCTTTCGTGCCTACGGAAGGCAAAGTTGCCGAATTGGAATTTTTTTTAACACCAAGTGCCTCTTACTTGTGATAGTTATTGTGGCATTTCAGGTGTCCTTACCTATGATAGCAATACAATCTAGCCCCCATTGTAGTGGAGCACAGCTTCTGATATACGTAACGTAGCCATCGATGTGGCCACTATTTTGACATTCACTGCCAGGCTGCTTTTGCAGCCGTTGTTATATGAAAGACCGTTGAGGTGCCAAGCATTTTCTCACTTCTCGTTCTTTAAAGTCCAAGATATGCCTCAGAGAGACAAGAACTTGCCAAAGCTTTCCAGAAACTGGACAATCGGCCGCTTTCTGTGCAGGTGCTGCTAGAACACCGCCCCCATCGCCCGTCGGCCCATAAAGCGTTGAAGGCGCTTTTGTGTTTTTTAAGGACGACGGGTTTGTGCGACCATCTGTGACTATTAACGCGATTTCTGTAAGACCACACGCGTCAGCGAACTCGCCGCAGTTTCCTGCTTTCCTTCCCTCCTCTCTCTCCCTGTGATCTTTGTTTTCCCCTTTCCCATTCCCCCGGTGTAGGGTAGCCAACCGGACGTTATTCTGGTTAACCTCCCTGCCTTCTACTTTTCTCTTTCCTCCTCCTCCTCGTTCTTTAAAAGAATACGACTGCTATTTCATATGGTTTATGGCACTAGTCATTGAAAAGAAACTATTTCGTGCTACAAACAAGACACATCTTTCTTGCTGTGAAGTTGCTGGATGAAGATGAATGGTTGTGCACGAGCTTAAAAAACATTATGCTAGTGTCATATTTATGCGATTTAACATCT